>NC_091180.1:19171490-19183990 GCF_040958095.1 Procambarus clarkii | reverse complement strand
TCGAGTCGAAACGGAAGAGTAGTGATGTTGTTCATTAAACAGGAAGGGAGTGAGCTGTTTTACTGGAGGTTTAAAAGGGGTGAAAGTGAGATGAATATCTCATTTTATCTACACTCTCCTTCATCTTATACATTGGCTCACTCTCATGCCATAAACTTATATATAATCCTTCACTATTTCTACACTATTATACACTTCGTTACTAAACAAATACACACTCACACTACAACTCACAATCCCTCACTCTATCCCAACTCACAATCCCTGCTTGGATAAAGAAACACCGACTCCAACAATCCGTGTTTGGATAGTGTTTGTTCGGAGACCTGTTTGTTTACATGAGAGTAGCTACGATCTTTTGTTTTCACAGCAGAAAATTGACTCTTAAGAAAGAGTTTCTGAGAGTCCTTCATGACGTGATGATTCTCTGGTTCTCAGGAGACCCTGAAGGCTCCGGTAGACTCAGCTACAAGAAGTAATAAGATGTGGAGATCCTGCATAGTGAAAGATTTATACTGACTTGAATCGTGTATGAGCGAAAAGGTGAGATTAATCATTCTAACACGAATTTTCTCAATATTTCTTATGTTTCTTTTCACTGTCGATGGTAATTGAAAAATCAATTCTCCAAAATTCATTTTTATTTCTAGTCTGACGCGACGCCTGACTGTCACTGCCTGTGTGTGTGTATAGTTCGGTAAATTCAGGTTCAGGGGGGACACCGTGGTCCCAGGAGAGTCTAGAAGAACTGGAGGCTTACGGGCTCACCATAGCCCGTGCTACTTGGAACTTTTTTCCAGGTAGCGAATCTTTAACAACAACTGGAGGCAAAGGTGTTAAACTGGAAGAATTTATCCACAAAATGTTATATCTTTTATACAGTGTTTGGGTGGATGTTGCTGTTGTTTAAGATTCGCTACCTGGGACAAAGTTCCAGGTAGCACGGGCTATGGTGAGCCCGTAGTGCCTTTAGAGAGCTTGGGTGGAGGAGCTTAGTGAAAAGCGAGAAATTACAAATTTGGGGTAAAAAAATCTTCAATCAGGCAAATCTTGCTTGTCGAGAATGTATGTGATTATGAGAGAAGGAGAAGAATGCATTGTCTTCCTGATAAACAATACGTCTGTCGTCACAGGTGACAAACACCTGTCGACACAAGTGACAAACACCTGTCGGCACAGGTGACAAACACCTGTCGTCACAGGTGACAAACACCTGTCGACACAAGTGACAAACACCTGTCGGCACAGGTGACAAACACCTGTCGACACAAGTGACAAACACCTGTCGACACAGGTGACAAACAAGACACTGTCGACACAGGTGACAAACAAGACAGCAGTCGACACAAGTGACAAACTGTCACGCAGCCTTCAGACACCTGGATAAGGAAGATATAAGGAAGGTTGTGCACCACGTATGTCAGACCGGGACTAGAATATGCAGCGCTAGCAAGGAATGCACTAAGCACCACTAGAGACAGTGCAAAGGTTCACTACGTCCCAAAACATAGAGGAATTACCTGCATGATTGTGTACAAATGTCAGACCATAATAAACGTGAAAATGAACTTTGGAGACTTAATTTTTCAATTTCCCTCGACAGTGAAGAAAAACATAAGAAATATTGAGAAGAATCGTGTTAGAATCATTAGTCTTACCATTTTCGGTCATATTCAACACATTTGTTTACAAGAAAGACTGCGACCAATATATATATATATATATATATATATATATATATATATATATATATATATATATATATATATATATATATATATATATATATATATATATATATATATATATATATATATATATATATATATATATATATATATATATATATTAGTATATTTTGGAAGCAGTCTTTCTTGTAAACATATATTATTAAATATGACCGAAAAAGTAAGATTAATAATTCTAACACGAATTTTCTCAATATTTCTTATGTTTCTTTTCACTGTCGATGGTAATTGAAAAAACAATTCTCCAAAATTTATTTTTATTTCTAGTCTGACGCGACACTTGAACGCGTTTCGTAATAAATTATTACATTTTCAAAGACTTTAGTTCACACACACACAACTATAACCTGCAAACACTAAACAGAGTTCTACTATGCTATAATTTAAACAGCTTTCATCTTATACACCCGCATTTGGGTGAGGTGATATGTTACAACAGTTTTGGATGAGGTGAACAAAACTTCCAACACAAGCCAGAACACGAAACAATGGGTATAAATTGGGTAAAGGGAAGAATGGAAGTAACTGCAAAGGGCCTATTGGCCCATTTTTCCTGGTGCTTCTATATTGGTGCGGAGTCTTGAAGTGGGTAGAATATAGTTGTGCATTAATTGGCTGTTGATTGCTGGTGTTGACTTCTTAATGTGTAGTGCCTCGCAGATATCAAGCCGCCTGCTATCGCTATATCTATCGATGATTTCTGTGTTTTTTGTTAAGACTTCTCTGGTGATGGTCTGGTTGTGGGAAGAGATTATATGTTCCTTAATGGAGCCCTGTTGCTTATGCATCGTTAATCGCCTAGAAAGAGATGTTGTTGTCTTGCCTATATACTGAGTTCTTCGAGGCTTACAGTCCCCAAGTGGGAATTTGAATGCATAGACGACGTTGGTCTCTTTTAAAGCGTTCTGCTTTGTATCCAGACACAAAGCATATATAAATATATTTATATATACTTTGATATAAAATGTTTTGATTAAAAGAGACATATAAATATATATATATATATATATATATATATATGTCACACATTGCCTCATATATACAATGTTACCTCATACTCTCTGAATCGTTCAATAGCAGTGAGGAGAAACCAAACATGACAAACATACACACAAAAAAAAACAGGTTTGCAAACACCTATTGCATGTCACTTCCCGCTGTTAATTCCGTTTTCTAGAAATTATAGTTTTATTATTAAAGGCTGAGGCCAAGAACATTATTGAGCAGAACCAAGATTTGTGCTCGTGGTGTCGATCCCATGTGAAGGACTTCACAGGTTCAGTGGTTCACAGGTACACAGGTACGCAGGTTCATTGGTTCACAGGTACACAGGTTCAGTGGTTCACAGGTACACAGGTACACAGGTACGCAGGTTCATTGGTTCACAGATACACAGGTTCAGTGGTTCACAGGTACACAGGTTCACAGGTACACAGGTACGCAGGTTCATTGGTTCACAGGTAGATTGAACTTTCTACTTGGAAAGCCGAAAGTTGTTATTATTGGCGTAAAATGTGTGAGTGAGAGTGTGTGTTAAGCTTGAATGATCCCCAAGCCAACGTTACAACTGATACCTCTAATGACTCCTCAAGGATTCGAACCTAGGCCACTAGGGTCATCCCAACGGCTATCCAATACCATAACCACTGTACCATCGACTGCCTGAAAATGTTGCAAGGTGGTTAAGCACAATCCGCTACACTGAGTATTTTCTGCAAAGTTCATCAATTGCAATATATATATATATATATATATATATATATATATTGTTTTTTCTTTTTATCTCTATCTATCTCCATTCAGAGGTATTCATAACCTTGGCTCATGGTAGGAGAGAATGGACAGGATAAGTTTCATTTGATAACATCTATTGTATTTTGGTTAATTACAGGCATATTATGATAGCTAGATTTGTTTTCATTGAGTTCATAATGAAATAATATTATAAAACGAAAAAAATCATTAAGAAAAATAGTCTTGATACAGTTGATATATTATCCAGAAAATTGTGGTGGGGGTAAGGAGGCCTGGTCGACGACCGGGCCGCGGGGACGCTAAGCCCCGGAAGCACCTCAAGGTAACCTCAAGGTAACCTCAAGGAGGTTACCAATGGCACTGTGTCAATTGCCACTCATTTATATCAACTCCTTCCTGACCATGTTGGGAACGTACCCCACAGGAATCAGGGTGCAAAGTAGGGTGTGGCTAGTCACATTAGCTGTCTGGCCTTCAATCTAGGACATTCAGACAGGGGAAAAAGGAATATTAGCTTATCTATATATATATATATATATATATATATATATATATATATATATATATATATATATATATATGTCGTACCTAATAGCCAGAACGCACTTCTCAGCCTACTATTCAAGGCCCGATTTGCCTAATAAGCCAAGTTTTCATGAATTAATGTTTTTTCGTCTACCTAACCTACCTAACCTAACCTAACCTAGCTTTTTTTGGCTACCTAACCTAACCTTACATATAAATATAGGTTAGGTTAGGTTAGGTAGGGTTGGTTAGGTTCGGTCATATATCTACGTTAATTTTACCTCCAATAAAAAAAAATTGACCTCATACATAGAGAAAAGGGTTGCTTTATCATTTCATAAGAAAAAAATTATAGTAAATATATTAATTCAGGAAAACTTGGCTTATTAGGCAAATCGGGCCTTGAATAGTAGGCTGAGAATTGAGTTCTGGCTACTAGGTACGACATATATATATATATATATATATATATATATATATATATATGTCGTACCTAGTAGCCAGAACTCACTTCTCAGCCTACTATTCAAGGCCCGATTTGCCTAATAAGCCAAGTTTTCCTGAATTAATATATTTACTATAATTTTTTTCTTATGAAATGATAAAGCTACCCTTTTCACTATGTATGAGGTCAATTTTTTTTTATTGGAGTTAAAATTAACGTAGATATATGACCGAACCTAACCAACCCTACCTAACCTAACCTAACCTATATATATAGGTAAGGTTACGTTAGGTAGCCAAAAAAAGATAGGTTAGGTTAGGTTAGGTAGGTTAGGTAGACGAAAAAACATTAATTCATGAAAACTTGGCTTATTAGGCAAATCGGGCCTTGCATAGTAGGCTGAGAAGTGAGTTCTGGCTATTAGGTACGACATATATATATATATATATATATATATATATATATATATATATATATATATATATATATATATATAAATATATATATATATATATATATGCGAACAAGCCTGAATGGTCCCCAGGACTATATGCGAATGAAAACTCACACCCCAGAAGTGACTCGAACCCATACTCCCAGAAGCAACGCAACTGGTAACTACAGTTGATTAAGGCGCCCTGTAGTTACCAGTTGCGTTGCTTCTGGGAGTATGGGTTCGAGTCACTTCTGGGGTGTGAGTTTTCATTCGCATATAGTCCTGGGGACCATTCAGGCTTGTTCGCATTTGTGTTCCTCACGTGTGCCCCAAAGAATGAGGTGATTTGGTGAAATGCTATGCCCAAGATTACCATCCGAGTTGCCGTCGGGGAAGTGGCTCAAATAGCCTCGGCTATCACTTCCTTTTGACGGCCGTGATGGTCAAGCGGATTAAGGCGCCCTGTAGTTACCAGTTGCGTTGCTTCTGGGAGTATGGGTTCGAGTCACTTCTGGGGTGTGAGTTTTCATTCGCATATAGTCCTGGGGACCATTCAGGCTTGTTCGCATTTGTGTTCCTCACGTGTGCCCCAAAGAATGAGGTGATTTGGTGAAATGCTATGCTCAAGATTACCATCCGAGTTGCCGTCGGGGAAGTGGCTCAAATAGCCTCGGCTATCACTTCCTTTTGACGGCCGTGATGGTCAAGCGGATTAAGGCGCCCTGTAGTTACCAGTTGCGTTGCTTCTGGGAGTATGGGTTCGAGTCACTTCTGGGGTGTGAGTTTTCATTCGCATATAGTCCTGGGGACCATTCAGGCTTGTTCGCATTTGTGTTCCTCACGTGTGCCCCAAAGAATGAGGTGATTTGGTGAAATGCTATGCCCAAGATTACCATCCGAGTTGCCGTCGGGGAAGTGGCTCAAATAGCCTCGGCTATCACTTCCTTTTGACGGCCGTGATGGTCAAGCGGATTAAGGCGCCCTGTAGTTACCAGTTGCGTTGCTTCTGGGAGTATGGGTTCGAGTCACTTCTGGGGTGTGAGTTTTCATTCATATATATATATATATATATATATATATATATATATATATATATATATATATATATATATATATATAGACATGCTTCCAAATGATTCTTTTTCACTGTATCTAAGAGCTGCCTCCGTTTCAACTCATGTTGTTTCTGGAATCATCCATTACATTGCATTTGTCAGGATTGAAGTCAAGTAACCATCTGTTATAATTATATAGCATTCCGCAGTTATTTCTTTGGTGATCTGTTATTTCATCCGCGACTTACGACGCATTTTCTGTCAGTTATTTAAGTTTTCGGTCACATGTTTTTTTTTTGCTTTCAATAATTACGTTTTCTTTCACGAATTGCGTTTTCTTTCGCGAATTGCGTTTTCTTTCACTAATTACGTTTTCTTTCACTAAATGCGTTTTCTTTCACGAATTGTGTTTTCTTTCACTAATTACGTTTTCTTTCACGAATTGCGTTTTCTTTCACGAATTGCGTTTTCTTTCACTAATTGCGTTATATTTCACTAATTACGTTTTCTTTCACTAAATGCGTTTTCTTGCACGAATTACGTTTTCTTTCATTAATTGCGTTTTCTTTTACAAATTGCGTTTTCTTTCACTTGTTAACGTTTTCTTTCACTTGTGAACATTTACTTTCAATTTTTAACGTTTTCTTTCACGAGTTAACGTTGCTTTCATTTGTCAATGATTTCTTTCACTTTTTAACGTTTTCTTTCGTTTATTACGTTGTCTCACTTTTAACTTTTAGTTATTTTTTTGTTTCTTTTTTACTCCATGTACAAGGGCATGTCAGCAAACACACACCGTAACTACGACGTTGGTACAACGTTCGAACAAGTTTTAACGCCATCTAACTCAGTTATAACAACCGATATAGCAAGTTGTAACAACGTTCTAATACGTCATAAACACGTTAAGCCAAGATGTAACAACTTTATTACAAGTTGTAACAAGCGGAAAATAGAGATAGTTTCGGTTTGTGTTTCCAGGGTATATATATGTTACCGCTGCTATTGGTCTAGGTTTCGTAACGATTCATTGAGCGACATTTGTAATTGGCGAGGCGTTGTCCGTCTTCCTGTGGGCTAATTCTGGCCGTTAATGGCCGTTAACGGCTTCCTGACATTTGAATTTGAATTTCAAACATTTGAATTTCAAACATTTCAATTTGAATTTCAAACATTTGAATTTCAAACATTTGAATTTGAATTTCAAACATTTGAATTTCAAACATTTGAATTTGAATTTCAAACATTTGAATTTCAAACATTTGAATTTGAATTTCAAACATTTGAATTTGAATTTCAAACATTTGAATTTGAATTTCAAACATTTGAATTTGAATTTCAAACATTTAAATTTGAATTTCAAAGATTTGAATTTCAATAACGGTTATTCTCTTGCTGATATATTTCGCAATTCCTTCCTTACTGTTTCCTCATCATTTCGCACTTTTCCGCTAAATTTCGTTCATATCTTTTTTTTTCTTACAAATTATCGTACGCTGTTTCGGGTGGTGGTTGCCAGGACATGTCGTTGTGTCATTGGGATTCGTTTTTTTTTAATATTGTAATGTGTTGCCGTTCGTTTTGGGTTGTTTGATTCCTTTGCTTTTCACTTCGTTCATCTGAGCGATAGTTACTGGGTCCCCTTAACTCGCTATAGTTGCAGTTGCCATTTTGGTTTATGTATTTTTTAGTTTTGTTTTGAATTGATTTGTGTTTTCTTTAAACAGTAAGAATACCGGGTAAGAGTTTACTAGTTGACTTAGTCAACTGAAAGTTGTTTTGTAACTAAATAAGTTGCACTAGGCACGACTATTTGTACTAGTTTGAGGGGTCCAACATCTGCTCTTTCGTCCATCAGTTGTTCAATGCATTTCAATGGTTTTCTTATTGTATTGATTTATTGCATTGGAAATTAAAGCTGAGTATCGAATTAGTTTCTACAACTTCCTCTCTTAGTTCGCTCCACACGACCCTTAAACTGAAAAGTTCCTGATGACATCTCTGTGATTCCAGTTTTCATTTATGTTCTCTCGCTCTGCTGTTCCTCACTAGGAACATTGCTTCTAATATCTATTTATTCAATTTTCCCTTAGTATCTTGTATGTCGTTATCATGTCTGCTCTATTCACTCTTTCCTGCAATGAAGTGAAGGCCAGTTTCCTTCGTGATTGAAATAAGTGTAAAAGGGGGATTGCTGCGTGCATGCTGACCAAGATATTGACTAGACCTAGAATCAGTTCATTTAAAGATATAATCACTGGAGCACTAACTCGGGACACACTAAGATGGTCTCTCACCCTTGATACTAAAGGAAGGAGCAGAAGCACTGTGCCTGCCACTCTCCATAGTGAATAAGAAATCACTGGTAACAGGTGAACTGCCAAAAATATAAAAGACGGCTAATGTAGTCCCAATATTTAAGAAGGGGGATAGACAGGGAGCACTGAACTATAGGCCAGTGTCCCTAACATGCATACCATGCAAGATGATGGACAAGATAGTGCGATAAAGCTAGTGGAACATCTGGAGCGAAAGAACTTTGTAACACAGCATCAATATGGGATCAGGGATGGCAAGTCCTGCCTCAAAGGATTAATTGAATTCTACGACCAGGCAACAAAAATCAGGCAAGAGAGAGAGGGATGGGCAGACTGCATATTTTTGGATTGCAAGAAAGCCTTTGACACAGTACCACATAAGAGACTAGTGCACAAACTGGAGATGCAGGCAGGAGTGAAAGGGAAGGTACTCCACTGGATAAGAGAGTACTTAAGCAACAGAAGACAACGAGTCAGTGTGAGGGGTGAGGTCTCAGACTGACGAGACGTCACAAGTGGAGTCCCGCAGGGGTCAGTCCTTGGACCTATACTGTTTCTGATATATGTAAATGATCTCCCAGAGGGAATAGATTCGTTCCTCTTAATGTTTCTGGTTATGCAAAAATTATGAGGAGGATTAAGACAGAGGAAGATAGTTTGAGGCTACACGATGACCTAAATAAACTGAAGGAATGGTCAAACATATGGCTACTAAAGTTCAACCCAAGTAAATGTAAGGTTTAATGTAAATGTAAATGTTTAACCCAAGACAGAGAGAAAGATCTAGGAGTTGATATCACGCAAACCTGTCTCCTGAAGCCCACATCAAAAGAATAACATCGGCGGCGTATGCGAGGCTGGCTAACATCAGAACAGCCATCAGAAACCTGTGTAAGGAATCTTTAAGAACCTTGTACACCACGTATGTAAGACCAAACCTGGAGCATGTGGCCCCAGCATGGAGCCCGTACCTTGTCAAGCACAAGACGAAGCTGGAAAAAGTTCAGAGGGATGCCACTAGGCTAGTCCCAGAACTAAGAGGCATGAGTTACGAGGAAAGGCAGAGGGAACTGCACCTCACTTTGCTGGAAGACAGAAGAGCCCAGGGAGACATGATTACCTCATACAAAATTCTCAGGGGAATTGAGAGGGGTAAACAATAATGGATTATTTAACACGTGTGTACGCGAACAAGGGGACACAGGAGGAGGCTGAGTACCCAAATGAACCACAATGACGTTAGAAATAACTTTTTTCAGTGTTAGAGTATTTTGTAAATGGAAGTGAGCCTCCACCACATCACTAGGAAGTGATGTGGTGGAGGCTGACTCAATACACAGTCTCAAATGTAGATATGATAGAGCTCGAGAAGCTCAGGAATCTGTACACCAGTAAATGGACGGTTGAGAGGCGGGACCAAAGAGCCAGAGCTCAACCCCCGCTAGCACAGCTAGGTGAGTACGCCTAGGTGACTACAGCAGTTGCAACATCAGGATCTGCCGGTTGGTACAAGAATTCAATCAACTATGAACCACTTAGTGTGGTGAAAGGGAGCAGTAGAGCAACGGAAGTACACTTACATCGTATCAGGCTTGGATGCCCATGTGCACGGGAAATAGGCTTACAGGTTCCGGAAGATGAGAGGAAATGTCAGCACTGTGGAGAAATGCCCGACAGACCACTGGAACATTATCTTACACAGTGCACAGTTACAGCCACAACAGACCACAGGAACATTATCTAACACAGTGCACAGTTACAACCACAACAGACCACTGGAACATTATCTAACACAGTGCACAGTTACAGTCACAACAGACCACAGGAACATTATCTAACACAGTGCACAGTTACAGCCACAACAGACCACTGGAACATTATCTAACACAGTGCACAGTTACAGCCACAACAGACCACTGGAACATTATCTAACACAGTGCACAGTTACAACCACAACAGACCACTGGAACATTATCTAACACAGTGCACAGTTACAACCACAACAGACCACTGGAACATTATCTAACACAGTGCACAGTTACAACCACAACAGACCACTGGAACATTATCTAACACAGTGCACAGTTACAACCACAACAGACCACTGGAACATTATCTAACACAGTGCACAGTTACAGTCACAACAGACCACTGGAACATTATCTAACACAGTGCACAGTTACAGCCACAACAGACCACTGGAACATTATCTAACACAGTGCACAGTTACAGCCACAACAGACCACTGGAACATTATCTAACACAGTGCACAGTTACAACCACAACAGACCACTGGAACTTTATTTAACACAGTGCACAGTTACAACCACAACAGACCACTGGAACATTATCTAACACAGTGCACAGTTACAGCCACAACAGACCACTGGAACATTATCTAACACAGTGCACAGTTACAACCACAACAGACCACTGGAACATTATCTAACACAGTGCACAGTTACAACCACAACAGACCACTGGAACATTATCTAACACAGTGCACAGTTACAGCCACAACAGACCACTGGAACATTATCTAACACAGTGCACAGTTACAAACCCAGTAAGATTTCAACTAAGATTCAACAGAGCAGAAGAAGTTGTTAAACACATGGGACAAAATCTTACTGAAGCGACCATACGAGTCATAAATACTCATACTCCGCCCAAGTAAAACAGAAACAAGCAACACTTAGTGGGCCAGCCAGAGGCTTAGGGCCCGCCCAGTGGGCCAGCCAGAGGCTTAGGGCCCGCGCAGTGGGCCAGCCAGAGGCTTAGGGCCCGCGCAGTGGGCCAGCCAGAGGCTTAGGGCCCGCCCAGTGGGCCAGCCAGAGGCTTAGGGCCCGCGCAGGAATATCCCTGCAAAATAAAAAAAAAACGTTTCCCATCGTTTTTCTTCATAGCTCAGTCCCCTTACCTCAGGGACGAGTCTCGTTGCACATTTCTGGCCATTTTCTAGTATTGTGTATCTAGTATTAGGTAAGGGGTTCCAGGCCGGGTCAGCATACTCAGTAACAGGACTCACAGAGGATGTGTATAGTGCTCAGAGGGGATCTTTGTCTCCAGGTGTTGAAAGATAACCTAAGGGTTGCCAGTATGGCAGATGTTGCCAGTGTGGCAGATGTTGCCAGTGTGGCAGATGTTGCCAGTGTGGCAGATGTTGCTCTCGTTATCCTGCTGGTGTTATCTGCCTCTGGTGTTGGTTATGTCCGCTCTTGAGTCTCTCTCTTTTAGAATCCTTCAAGGGTCAAGAGTTTTCTGAGTTTTTCTCGTGTGTATATACACGCACCTGTCTGAACGCCAGACAGCTTCTGGCGCTCACATTCGGGGCTGGCGGATCTTCCTTCACTCGACGGGTCTACGACGGGTGAGGGGGGGGGGAAAGACGGTCAACACAGTGTATAAATCGGTACAGTCACCATTAATTAGAGTTAACGTAATGTGGTTGTATGTAATTCTTCCTTTTCTAGTGTTACGCCAAGTGGTTCAGGGTTTTTGTGTCATTATTTGTTTGATATTGCCTCCAGCAACCAGGAGGCCTGGTCGACGACCGGGCCGCGGGGGACACTAAGCCCCGGAAGCACCTCAAGGTAACCAAGGTATTATTTTGGGTAGTTTATCGTTATTTAAGACAAGAATTTAGATGTTATTTCTTGTTTTTTCCCCTGCAACTGTTCACACAATAAAGGAAATAAACAGTTTATTTTACTTTGTTTTGTCTTTTTCTTTAATGTGCGCCTGGCACAGCAGCTGTGCTGCCTCCAACACGTCACAATCTATATAAATAAAAATGGAAATGTTTGTATTGTTCAAAATCGTTATAATCTCCGAAAGTTCTTCACCGATTGCTTTGAAATTTTGGTACAACGCACATACGAGCGTGTTTTTATATACCTACTATATAGATGCCACACCTGTGACAGGTAAAAGCATGCTTTAAAAAAAAAACTGTGTTTTCATGTGAGTTTTCATGTGAGGGAAATCATCGAAACCTCTTTACCGATTGCTTTGAAATTTTGACACAACTTTGCATTCGAATATGTGTGTGTGATTTTGTATGCCTACTATATACATGCCACACCTGTGACAGGTAAAAACATGCGCTTTTTTAAAAACAGCGCCATCTGTTGGACGTAAAAGCAACACACGCTGTAATCTCCGAAAATTGTTTACCGATTGCAATGAAATTTTGACACAACGTCCCATTCAAATACA
>NC_091180.1:19116490-19163990 GCF_040958095.1 Procambarus clarkii | reverse complement strand
CAGAAAGTATTCTGAGGAAACTACTCCAAGCTTGTACTAAAGAGGCACCCTTCTTGAGCCCGGATTGGCACATGTATAAGCAAGTAGATGGGGTCGCCATGGGTTCTCCCCTAGGTGTCCTGTTTGCAAACTTCTACATGGGTACCATCGAGCAAAAAGTCTTAGTCGACATGAACTTGAAACCGGCCATATACTGCAGGTATGTTGACGACATTTTTACACAGGTACCTGATGTCAGACATCTGCAGAAGCTGAAGGAGGCATTTGAGCAGAGTTCCGTGCTGCGTTTCACTTACGAGACGGAAAAGGATGGGAAGCTGCCTTTTCTAGATGTAACAGTCATGGAAAAGGGCGGAGGTTTCCACACTGCAGTCTACACTAAGGAAACAAACATAGGAATGTGCCTAAATGCCAACAGCGACTGCCCCGACAGGTACAAGAGGAGTGTTGTTAACGCATACGTCGACCGTGCTCTCAGCCACAGCTCAGAATGGAAGGAAGTCGACGAAGAACTCTGTAGGGTAAGGCAGGTCCTAGTCAATAACGGCTTCTCCAATGGTTTCATCGAAGACATCATAAGAAGGAAAGTGAAAAGCCATGCAACCTCTGAAGAGACAACTAACACAACACCTATACCCCCTATTAGACTATTTTACAGGAACTTCTTTTCCACAGCTCATAAAACGGAGGAAAGGGTCCTGAAAGATATTGTTAATAGAAACGTTATCCCTACAGACAAAAATCAGAGGATACAACTGACGATTTACTATAAAACCAGAAAAAACGGCCAGCCTACTCATGAGAAACTCTCCAGACACAAAACAGAACGCTTTAAAAGAGACTAATGTCGTCTATGCCTTCAAATGCCCACTTGGGGACTGTAAGCTCCAAAAAACCCAGTATATAGGCAAGACAACAACATCTCTTTCTAGGCGTTTAACGATGCATAAGCAACAGGGCTCCATTAAGGAACATATAATCTCTTCCCATAACCAAACCATCGCCAGAGAAATCCTAGTAAACAACACAGAAATCATCGATACATACAGCGATAGCAGGCGGCTTGACGTTTGCGAGGCACTACACATCAAGAAGTCAACACCAGCAATCAACAGCCAATTATTGCACAACTATATTCTACCCACCTCAAGACTCCGCTCCAATATAGAAGCATCAAGAAATATGGACCAATAGGCTTTCTACAAACACTTCTATTCTATACCCATTGTTTCTGTTCTGTCTTGTGTTGATACTTTTAATACCCTATTAATATCCCCTCCTGTTCTGTCTTGTGTTAATGCCACATCACCCTTCCCACCTCACTCAAATGTAGATATAAAATCAGAGATACGTTCTAATCAGTTGTGTATTTGTGAAGTCTTTGAAAATGTAATAAGTTTTACGAAACGCGCCCGTGTCGCGTCAGACTAGAAATAAAAATGAATTTTGGAGAAGTGATTTTTGATTTACCTCCAACAGTGAAGCGTAATGTACGAAAGATTGAGAAAATTCGTGTTAGAATTATTAATCTTCCTTTTCGGTCATATTTTATAATATATATATATATATATATATATATATATATATATATATATATATATATATATATATATATATATATATATATATGCAGAATAACTACATGTGAAAAAATAGAAAATGCTTAACGCGTTTTCGGCTAATTCGCCTTCATCAGAGCAAAGTAGAATCTACTCTACTTTGCTCTGATGAAGGCGAATTAGCCGAAAACGCGTTAAGCATTTTCTATTTTTCACATGTGGTTATTCTGCATACTAGGATCAGTGTTTTTGTGATCATTGTTGCACATATATATATATATATATATATATATATATATATATATATATATATATATATATATATATATATATATATATATTATTAAATTCTCAAGTTATTAAAAAATAGTCTAAAAATGAAGAAGCATGTATGACCTGGAGAACAGAATCACTTTGGATATAAAGTTATTATTGCGAAGAACAACACTAACTTGAAGTTCAAGAATTATGATAACTACACTTTGTATAATTAAGTAACAAATATAATTATATAAACGCTCCCTTCGTGTCAGACTTGGGGGCCTCGGCGTCCGCACAGCCTTTCTGTCCTGCTTCGTTGATTCTGACAACCTGACGAAGAAAATTCTTCCGGGTTACCTAGGCCAACTAACAGGGGAACACGATCCTAGTTCTGTACACTGCAGCATTCAGTGAGTCTCTCTCTTGGAGGTCCACCCTGGAAACACAAACCGTAACAGTCTCTATTTTCCGCTAGTTACAACTTGTAATAAAGTTGTTACATCTTGGCTTAACGTGTTTATGACGTATTAGAACGTTGTTACAACTTGCTATATTGGTTGTTATAACTGGTTAGGTGGTGTTAAAACTTGTTCGAACGTTGTACCAACGTCGTAGTTTCGCTGTGTGTTTGCTGGGCAGCACTCCAACCACCACCATCTGAAGCCCAATGAGTAATCCAGACTAAGCAGCTGCAGTGGACCTGGATGATGCAAGAAAGTCGTGCCACATTGCTCACCTCATTGCAAAAGCAGCTCATCATGTGGGTGAGTTTCTATTAGCAATCGCAATGTCAGCAACTGGCATGCGTCTCACACCCTGTGCCCACTAGATTATAGTGACTTAGTCATCTTGCTGCCCCAGTTTACACCGAATATTGGTCTATTTGCCGTGATTCAGAGGCTGGTAGGTATAGTAAGCCTGGAGTACGCTGCTAAAGCACTTTGCTAAGGGATGGTACTCTTACGACAGTAAAGTTTATGACATTATTAAGAGGTGCTTTAAGACAGCTGGATGTCCAGTAGAGAGAGAACCTTGTTACGCAATTCCTCGTAAATCTGAAGATCCTGTTGGTTACCCAGATGGGCTCACAGTGAGCCCACTGTAGGAACGGTGAGCAGTTGGTGTGGAATTACACACGTATCAACCCTGGCTAACACCTACATTAAGTTTAGTGTTGCACATCCAGGGCGGCGCTGCCACACACAGGGAATCAGCCATATATACAGAAAACTGGATTCCTATTGCAATTTTCTCACCATTGCTTCAGAGTAAGAGCGCAATTTTTTTTTGTTTTGCAAGATCTGGGTTCTAAACTAATCGAAGCAACAAGAGACCACAGAGCCGAAACGAACAGAGGGGAAAACACACACTACAATCAGGGCTCCTGCCTGGAGTTGGAGGAACAATCAAGAGTTGGAGGAACTCGACAGTCTGTGACAATTAACTTCTTTCCTTGTATGTAACCAATGTTGTAAGAATATTGTAACCAATGTTATAACCAATTTTGTCTAATAAAGTTTTAAAATAAAAAATTAATTACAAACAGATACAGGGAGGCAAAAGAAGAAAACAACATACTATCACCATACCAACCAAAAAAAAAAAAAAAAAAAAAAAAAATGACCTAAAAATACACCTCTATTGACAATGACTAAAAATACACGGTTCTCATCACTAAAAAGACGAAGAACACTGCCAACTCATGAAGAACTCTGAAGAACACAAGGAGAAAAAAAAAATCTATGATTTCACATGCCTTCGCCCTCCTCTTTGGGAGGAACTCTCAGCTCCAATGATCTCAATATATAGGCAAGACAACACGATAACGAGGATAATATGTACAAATTCGTTGATTTGAAGTACATAAAGGTGCAATTAGAGACTTTATAGTATTATACATCAATGAAATCATAACACCATCAAACCCATCGATCTCTACAACACCAGACCGAACAGACCCAATCCTCAAAGGCTGACGACACAATTGGATCAATTTGGAACGCAAATTTTCGGTCCTGCGTCAGCTAACAAGGCTCTCAAAGGAACAAATAGACGCAAAAACGAAAAAAGGAATAATCATTCATGTATTTTTTATTAAATAGTTAAGACCCCCCCCCCAGACACTCCACTGACCAGGGGCCAGATTCACGAAAGCACTTACGAACCTGTACATCTTTTCTCAATCTTTGGCGTGTTTCCAGTTATTAAACAGTTAATGAGCTCCGAAGCACCAGGAGGCTGTTTATAACAATAACAACAGTTGAATGGGAAGTTTTCATGCTTGTAAACTGTTTAATAAATGGAACCAAAGTTGTCAAAGATTGAGGAAAGATGTACACGTTCGTAAGTACTTGCGTAAGTGCTTTCGTGAATCTGGCCCCAGCAGACTAAGACTCTAAGGTCCGCTAGAACGATGGTTCAAGTTAGTTCATTACCTCAAATGGTTTTCTCCTATCAGACGTAATATTAAATATTTAATATATGTTAGTGTTACTAATTCCTTAAGTGTGTATTGAGAGTGAGTCAGTTGACGCAAGTGTGTATACGAGAGTGAGTCTGTAGACGCAAGTGTGTATGTGAGAGTGAGTCTCTAGACGCAAGTGTGTATGTGAGAGTGAGTCTCTAGACGCAAGTGTGTATGTGAGAGTGAGTCTCTAGACGCAAGTGTGTATGTGAGAGTGAGTCTCTAGACGCAAGTGTGTATTCGAGAGTGCGTCTGTAGACGCAAGTGTGTATGAGAGAGTGAGTCTCTAGACGCAAGTGTGTATTCGAGAGTGAGTCTACAGACGCAAGTGTGTATGCGAGAGTGAGTTTGTTGACGCAAGTGCGTATGCGAGAGTGCGTCTGTTGACGCAGATTAATCCATTGTGGATCAACGAGACTGTGCGTGTTGGACTCCTGTTGGGCGTCAGGTTCAATTGGCCATTAGCTTGCCCCCTGGAGCTTAAATGCCTGATCAACCATTTAGTCGCGAGGTGCAACGAAGTCCTGAACTCCGAACCGACGCGGGCATAGTTCTTGGGCTCGGGCTCTGATAAAGGGGGAGGTAGGGGTGTGATGGTAGGGAGTTAGGATAAGGGGGAAGGGGTTGAAGGGAAAGGGGGGGGGATGTGGTGCTATCAGTTGGGACCGAGGGTTATTAAGGCCTATATCACCATCTGGAGGGTTATTAAGGCTTATATCACCATCTGGAGGGTTATTAAGGCCTATATCACCATTAGGAGGGTTATTAAGGCCTATATCACCATCTGGAGGGTTATTAAGGCCTATATCACCATCTGGAGGGTTATTAAGGCTTATATCACCATCAGGAGGGTTATTAAGGCCTATAACACCATCTAGAGGGTTATTATAGGCTTATATCACCATCAGGAGGGTTATTAAGCCTTATATCACCATCTGGAGGGTTATTAAGGCCTATATCACCATTAGGAGGGTTATTAAGGCCTATATCACCATCTGGAGGGTTATTAAGGCCTATATCACCATCTGGAGGGTTATTAAGGCTTATATCACCATCAGGAGGGTTATTAAGGCCTATAACACCATCTGGAGGGTTGTTAAGGCCTATATCACCATCTGGAGAGTTATAAAGGCTTATATCACCATCAGGAGGGTTATTAAGGCTTATATCACCATCTGGAGGGTTATTAAGCCTTATATCACCATCTGGAGGGTTATTAAGGCTTATATCACCATCAGGAGGGTTATTAAGGCTTATATCACCATCAGGAGGGTTATTAAGCCTTATATCACCATCTGGAGGGTTATTAAGGCCTATAACACCATCTAGAGGGTTGTTAAGGACTATATCACCATCAGGAGGGTTATTAAGCCTTATATCACCATCTGGAGGGTTATTAAGGCCTATAACACCATCTAGAGGGTTGTTAAGGCCTATATCACCATCTGGAGGGTTGTTAAGCCTTATATCACCATCTGGAAGGTTATTAAGGCTTATATCACCATCTGGAGGGTTATTAAGGCCTATATCACCATCTGGAAGGTTATTAAGGCCTATATCACCATCAGGAGGGTTATTAAGGCTTATATCACCATCAGGAGGGTTATTAAGGCCTATATCACCATCTGGAAGGTTATTAAGGCCTATATCACCATCTGGAGGGTTATTAAGGCTTATATCACCATCAGGAGGGTTATTAAGGCCTATATCACCATCTGGAGGGTTATTAAGGCTTATATCACCATCTGGAAGGTTATTAAGGCCTATATCACCATCTGGAGGGTTATTAAGGCTTATATCACCATCAGGAGGGTTATTAAGGCTTATATCACCATCTGGAGGGTTATTAAGGCTTATATCACCATCTGGAAGGTTATTAAGGCCTATATCACCATCTGGAGGGTTATTAAGGCTTATATCACCATCAGGAGGGTTATTAAGGCTTATATCACCATCTGGAGGGTTATTAAGGCCTATATCACCATCTGGAAGGTTATTAAGGCCTATATCACCATCTGGAGGGTTATTAAGGCTTATATCACCATCAGGAGGGTTATTAAGGCTTATATCACCATCTGGAGGGTTATTAAGGCCTATATCACCATCTGGAGGGTTGTTAAGGCTTATATCACCATCCGGACGGTTATTAATGCCTATAACACAATCTGGAGGGTTATTATAGGCTTATATCACCATCAGGAGGGTTATTAAGGCTTATATCACCATCAGGAGGGTTATTAAGCCTTATATCACCATCTGGAGGGTTATTAAGGCCTATATCACCATCTGGAGGGTTATTAAGGCCTATATCACCATCAGGAGGGTTATTAAGGCTTATATCACCATCAGGAGGGTTATTAAGGCCTATATCACCATCAGGAGGGTTATTAAGGCCTATATCACCATCTGGAGAGTTATAAAGGCTTATATCACCATCAGGAGGGTTATTAAGGCTTATATCACCATCTGGAGGGTTATTAAGCCTTATATCACCATCAGGAGGGTTATTAAGGCCTATATCACCATCAGGAGGGTTATTAAGGCCTATATCACCATCAGGAGGGTTATTAAGGCTTATATCACCATCTGGAGGGTTATTAAGCCTTATATCACCATCTGGAGGGTTATTAAGGCCTATATCACCATCTGGAGGGTTATTAAGGCCTATAACACAATCTGGAGAGTTATAAAGGCTTATATCACCATCTGGAGGGTTATTAAGGCTTATATCACCATCTGGAGAGTTATAAAGGCTTATATCACCATCTGGAGGGTTATTAAGGCCTATAACACCATCTGGAGAGTTATAAAGGCTTATATCACCATCTGGAGGGTTATTAAGGCCTATAACACCATCTGGAGAGTTATAAAGGCTTATATCACCATCTGGAGGGTTATTAAGGCCTATAACACCATCTGGAGAGTTATAAAGGCTTATATCACCATCAGGAGGGTTATTAAGGCTTATATCACCATCTGGAGAGTTATAAAGGCTTATATCACCATCTGGAAGGTTATTAAGGCCTATATCACCATCTGGAGGGTTATTAAGGCCTATATCACCATCTGGAGGGTTATTAAGGCCTATATCACCATCAGGAGGGTTATTAAGGCCTATATCACCATCTGGAGGGTTGTTAAGGCTTATATCACCATCTGGAGGGTTATTAAGGCTTATATCACCATCAGGAGGGTTATTAAGGCCTATATCACCATCTGGAGGGTTGTTAAGGCTTATATCACCATCAGGAGGGTTGTTAAGGCTTATATCACCATCTGGAGGGTTATTAAGGCTTATATCACCATCTGGAAGGTTATTAAGGCCTATATCACCATCTGGAGGGTTATTAAGGCCTATATCACCATCTGGAGGGTTATTAAGGCCTATATCACCATCTGGAGGGTTATTAAGGCCTATAACACCATCTGGAGGGTTATTAAGGCTTATATCACCATCCGGACGGTTATTAATGCCTATAACACAATCTGGAGGGTTATTAAGGCCTATATCACCATCAGGAGGGTTATTAAGGCTTATATGACCATCTGGAGGGTTATTAATGCCTATATCACCATCTGGAGGGTTATTAAGTATTATATCACCATCTGGAGGGTTATTAATGCCTATATCACCATTTGGAGAGTTATTAAGGATTATATCACCATCTGGAGGGTTATTAATGCCTATATCACCATCTGGAGGGTTATTAAGACCTATATCACCATCTATAGGGTTATTAAGGCCTATAACACCATCTGGAGGGTTATTAAGGCCTATATCACCATCTTGAGGGTTATTAAGGCTTATATCACCATCTGGAGGGTTATTAAGGCTTATATCACCATCAGGAGGGTTATTAAGGCTTATATCACCATCTGGAGGGTTATTAAGGCTTATATCACCATCTGGAGGGTTATTAAGACCTATATCACCATCTATAGGGTTATTAAGGCCTATAACACCATCTGGAGGGTTATTAAGGCCTATATCACCATCTCGAGGGTTATTAGGCTTATATCACTATCAGGAGGATTATTAAGGACTATATCACCATTAGGAGGGTTATTAAGGCTTATATCACCATCAGGAGGGTTATTAAGGCCTATAACACCATCTGGAGGGTTGTTAAGACTTATATCACCATCAGGAGGGTTATTAAGGCTTATATCACCATCAGGAGGGTTAAAAAGGCTTATATGACCATCTGGAGGGTTATTAATGCCTATATCACCATTAGGAGAGTTATTAAGGCTTATATCACCATCTGGAGGGTTATTAATGCCTATATCACCATCTGGAGGGTTATTAAGGCTTATATCACCATTTGGAGGGTTATTAAGGCCTATAACACCACCTGGAGGGTTATTAAGGCCTATATCACCATCTTGAGGGTTATTAAGGCTTATATCACCATCTGGAGGGTTATTAAGGCTTATATCACCATCAGGAGGGTTATTAAGGCTTATATCACCATCTGGAGGGTTATTAAGGCTTATATCACAATCTGGGAGGTTATTACGGACTATAACACCATCTGGAGGGTTATTTAGGCCTATATCACCATCTGGAGGGTTATTAAGGCTTATATCACCATTAGGAGGGTTATTAAGGCCCATAACACCATCTTGAGGGTTATTAAGGCCTATATCACCATCTTGAGGGTTATTAAGGCTTATATCACCATCTGGAGGGTTATTAAGGCTTATATCACCATCAGGAGGGTTATTATGGCTTATATCACCATCTGGATGGTTATTAAGGCTTATATCACAATCTGGGGGGTTATTAAGGCCTATAACACCATCTGGAGAGTTATTTAGGCCTATATCACCATCCAGAGGGTTATTAAGGCCTATAACACCATCTGGAGGGTTATTAAGGCGTATATCACCATCTGGAAGGTTATTAAAGTTTATATCACCATCTGGAGGGTTATTAAGGCTTATATCACCATTAGGAGGGCTATTAAGGCTTATATCACAATCTGGAGGTTTATTAAGACTTATATCACCATCAGGAGAGTTATTAAGGCTTATATCACCATCTGGAGGGTTATCAATGCCTATATCATCATCTGGAGGCTTATTAAGGCTTATATCACCATCTGGAGGGTTATTAATGCCTATATCACCATCTGGAGGGTTATTAAGGCTTATATCACCATCTGGAGGGTTATTAAGGCCTATATCACCATCCGGAGGGTTATTAAGGCTTATATCACCATCTGGAGGGTTATTAAGGCCTATATCACCATATGGAGGGTTATTATGGCTTATATCACCATCAGGAGGGTTATTAAGGCTTATATCACCATCAGGAGGGTTATTAAGTCTTATATCACCATCAGGAGGGTTATTAAGGACTATATCACCATCAGGAAGGTTATTAAGGTTTATATCACCATCAGGAGGGTTATTAAGGCTTATATCACCATCAGGAGGGTTATTAAGGACTATATCACCATCAGGAGGGTTATTAAGGCTTATATCACCATCAGGAGGGTTATTAAGGCTTATATCACCATCAGGAGGGTTATTAAGGCTTATATCACCATCAGGAGTGTTATTAAGCCTTATATCACCATCAGGAGGGTTATTAATGACTATATCACCATCAGGAGGGTTATTAAGAACTATATCACCATCAGGAGTGTTATTAAGCCTTATATCACCATCAGGAGGGTTATTAAGCCCTATATCACCATCAGGAGGGTTATTAAGCCCTATATCACCATCAGGATGGTTATTAAGCCCTATATCACCATCAGGAGGGTTATTAAGCCCTATATCACCATCAGGAGGGTTATTAAGCCCTATATCATCATCAGGAGGGTTATTAAGGCTTATATCACCATCTGGAGAGTTATTAAGGCTTATATCACCATCAGGTGGTTTGTTAAGGCTTATATCACCATCATACTAACCTAACCTAACCTAAACTAACCTAACCTAACCTAACGTAAACTAACCTAACCTAATTACCAAATAAGTTTGCTGGTGATGTAGACCTGATCAAGAGGCCTACCAGGGAGGCCGAATATGAGTGTGTGCGTGTTTTATGATACAGATTATGGCTTTTCAACTGGCGGACTACAAGCCTAATCAGGCCCTATTGTAGTTTCACTAGAATCGTATATTTCAGGGGGCCTGGGTTCGAGCCTACGATGACCCTAGATATGCAATGTTTTCCCGCTATGAAAGTCCTCAGTCAAAAACCGGCTCCGGAATATTTACCCAAATAAATGAAAAATAAAAGTTTTTTCCAGCTAACCGTTGTGAAAATTTTTCAACGTCAGAATTTTCATCTTGTAAAACATTTATGGACGGAGGGGAAAATACGTCTCATTGGTGTCACTTTTTATGCTCATGTGGTGAAAATTTCTTCCATATACAAAATGTAGTAATTGGAGTCACAATTGTTTTTTAATTTTACAAATTAATAAAGAAATTATTATGATTTTTTTTTTATAAAATTTCACTAATATGACATTAACAAGAAGATAATCAGTATTGTGATTTTTTTTATTTTATGATAGTTTTTAAATTTTATATTATATGAATTATAATAATTTTTGTATAAATTAACAAAATTGTTTTACAAATTTAAGGCAATATATATATATATATATATATATATATATATATATATATATATATATATATATATATATATATATATATATATATATATATATATATATATATATATATTTCCCTTAGCGCAAGTTAGTCTTGAGTAAATATGTAATTTATGTATGTAATTTTGAGTAAATATTTAAATATGTCCCAGAGTACTGTGGTCTAATACTTAACAGTCTAGTAGCCATTTGGTCAAAAAATTTAAAAAAATCCCGACATAGCCCCTAAAGCTTTTCCTTACCCGCACATATATAAACACATATAAATATATAAAAACAAGTATTTTATGCACAAATCAAAAGAAGACTGCATATATATATATATATATACTACATATCCCCACCGCTGAAACCTTATCTGATCTCTATCAAGATGCAAATAACCAATTTGCTTGTTAAGTGGCGAGTTTGATATTGCAGAATGCAGAAATACCTGCCAGGAGTCAATTGCTCGAGCCTCAAGTGCACTCTGCAAACTGTGCAGGAATGAGGATTACTGCATTGACCCAAACGAGACATTGCAGAGAAATGGAAAGGGAGTCACTCCTGGTGATTTGTGGTTCGAGTCTGAGTACATATATGGAGATGAAGCTATTAAGGTCCCTATTGTGGAACATGGGGACCAGGAGGATGGAACATGGGGGACCAGGAGGGTGGAACATGGGGGACCAGGAGGGTGGAACATTGGGGGACCAGGAGGGTGGAACATAGGGTCCAGGAGGGTGGAACATGGGGACCAGGAGGATGGAACATGGGGACCAGGAGGGTGGAACATGGGACCAGGAGGGTGGAACATGGGGGACCAGGAGGGTGGAACATTGGGGGACCAGGAGGGTGGAACATGGGGACCAGGAGGGTGGAACATTGGGGGACCAGGAGGGTGGAACATGGGGACCAGGAGGATGGAACATGGGGACCAGGAGGGTGGAACATGGGACCAGGAGGGTGGAACATGGGGGACCAGGAGGGTGGAACATTGGGGGACCAGGAGGGTGGAACATGGGGGACCAGGAGGGTGGAACATGGGGACCAGGAGGGTGGAACATGGGGTCCAGGAGGGTGGAACATGGGGACCAGGAGGGTGGAACATGGGGACCAGGAGGGTGGAACATGGGGACCAGGAGGGTGGAACATGGGGGACCAGGAGGGTGGAACATGGGGTCCAGGAGGGTGGAACATGGGGACCAGGAGGGTGGAACATGGGGGGCCAGGAGGGTGGAACATGGGGACCAGGAGGGTGGAACATGGGGGACCAGGAGGGTGGAACATGGGGTCCAGGAGGGTGGAACATGGGGTCCAGGAGGGTGGAACATGGGGACCAGGAGGGTGGAACATTGGGGGACCAGGCGGGTGGAACATGGGGTCCAGGAGGGTGGAACATGGGGTCCAGGAGGGTGGAACATGGGGTCCAGGCGGGTGGAACATGGGACCAGAAGAGTGGAACATGGAACCACTGGCTGACTGGTTGATTGGTTAACTGCCTGACTGACTGGTTGATAAGCTGATTGACTATCTATAAATCTGAGACTGATTAACTGGCTGCCTTGGTGATTGATTGGGCAGCCGACTGATAAAATCAGATAAACAGATTTAAATAAATCTATTTGGTTAGCCTGGACAGAAACTTGAAACTTGTGGGCCTGGACAAAATCTCGAAGCCTGGAAGTCTGGACTGAACTTTATTAACCTAGACAGAAACTTGAGAATCTGGAAGAAGACACCACTAAATAATCGCAAATCTGTTTTCCTTTGATTTACAAACTTTGATGTTAATAATAAAGTTCCCCAGGGAATGGAATTGAATTAAATTAGTTTCCCCCTTAGCTTCCTAGATTCTAGATATATATACACAGCTTATATCGCATTATATAATGCCCTGATATATTGACATAATTGTAGCAATAGATTTGTTGCATATATTTACCACATATGTGAGTGGAGTATAGATTTATATGTAAATCAGTATAGGGCATTTTTGAAATTGTGTAAATTGTAACATAAGTAATTTATTTTAATAATATATTATTAACTGATCAAATTATTAAATTATTAAATGCTAAAAGAATTTACTTATTACATTACAAAATGTTTAAATTATCATATTAATAACTGATTAAATTATTATATTTTTAAATTAAAGAATTATTTTATTATTAAAATATTATATTATTAAATGATAAGAGTATTATATTATTTATTGAATAAATAATTTAATTAAATAATTAAGATTTTTTTCAATATAACTCCAAATGAACCCAATGGTGTTAAAAGGAGGGGGCGCACCCCCCCCCCCCCCAGGGCCACTGTGAGAAACAGGAACAGTGTGAGACCAAAGCGTCATCAGGCACCGTACGGTGACGCAGTGTGCAGTGAAGATGGCTAGAGTGACGCAGACAACTGTGTGTGTGTAGTGAAGATGTGGCCACCACGAACCCGTACACCGCCGGGTAACTCTCCTTCCCCCCCCCCCCCCCCCCCCCCATCCATCACCTTAAAACGCGTGCATAACAAATAAACCATAAAAACATAAAAATAAAATATTGTAGAAAATAAATACAACCAAAAAAATTATGTAGAAAGTGTACTCCAAATTTACATAAATAATATTAAACAACTCAAAAATAAAAATGTCAACACCCAAAAAAAAAAGTAGACTTCATGAAACATTTTTCCTGGAAAGTTGCTATTTAATGTTACGTGTTAATAATGGACTTTTAACTTTATGGGTAAAAACAGCCCTCTGACATTACATGTTAGTGTTATAAGCTAACGTTGTACATTAACATTGTACACTAATATTGTACACTATCATTGTGCACTAACATTGTACACTAACATTGTAAACTATCATTTTACACGATCATTGTGCACTAACATTGTACACCAACATTGTACACTAACATTACACACTAACATTACACACCAACATTACACACTAACATTACACACCAACATTACACACTAACATTGTACACTAACATTACACACTAACATTGTACACCAACATTACACACTAACATTGGACACTAACATTGCACACTAACATCACACACTAACATTACACACTAACATTACACACTAACATTACACACCAACATTACACACTAACATTACACACTAACATTACACACTAACATTACACACTAACATTACACACTAACATCACACACTAACATCACACACTAACATTACACACTAACATTACACACTAACATTACACACTAACATTACACACTAACATTACACACTAACATTACACACTAACATTACACACTAACATTACACACTAACATTACACACTAACATCACACACTAACATTACACACTAACATTACACACTAACATTACACACTAACATTACACACCAACATCACACACTAACATCACACACTAACATTACACACTAACATTACACACTAACATTACACACTAACATTACACACTAACATCACACACTAACATCACACACTAACATTACACACTAACATTACACACTAACATTACACACTAACATCACACACTAACATTACACACTAACATTACACACTAACATTACACACTAACATTACACACTAACATTACACACTAACATTACACACTAACATTACACACTAACATCACACACTAACATTACACACTAACATTACACACTAACATTACACACTAACATTACACACTAACATTACACACTAACATCACACACTAACATCACACACTAACATTACACACTAACATTACACACCAACATTACACACTAACATTACACACTAACATTACACACTAACATTACACGCTGAACCTATCCATGAACGCTGAACATTACTGCCATGTTACAATTCGCGTCTCGGTGGATGTCACTGTTTTCACGCTGCGAACATATGATGATAAGGTTGCATATCTTATTCCAGGATCTTATTCTTATTCTTATCTTATCTTATCTTATAGAATATCTTATTCCAGGAAAACTGTTGAGTTTATTGCACGAATGTTGCTCGTCAACCTTGGCTTTGTTTACTTGTTTGCCTTATTGCAAGGCCCTTTGTCTTGCAATCATGGCTACGAAAAGACCAATATGTACGCATGTATATATGTAGATACAATTGTATGCGTATATAAACATATACATATGCGCTCGTACGTGTGTGTACGTGCGTACGCTATTCACGCACGTACGGCTGAGTGAATAGCGCTCGGGGGTCGTAGTCTTACGGGGTCTCTGGTTCAATTTCCGTCGGAGGCGGAAATAAATGGGCAGTTTCTTTCACACTGATTCACCTGTTCACCTAGCAGTAAATAGGTACCTGGGAGTTAGACAGCTGTTACGGGCTGCTTCCTGTGTGCGTGTGTGTGTGTTTGCATGTTAGGAAGGCATTATCAAGGGGAAAGAGCCAAGCCATTACGAAAATATGTGAAGTAGACATTTTAGAGGACAAAAATAAATTGGTTAGACAGGTGGCGGGGTCCAAGAGCTAATAGCTCAATTCTTCAGGCACAAATAGTAAATAATCACATAACGACCTCTAGCTATAACTATGGCAAATCAGTACCGGAATCACCCCATTAGCTTCTCTAAACCGTCTTAAACCACCTTATGTAGTCTAGTTCCAACCAGGGTAGTATCGAACCAGGCACCCAGTAAAGGAACCGTTGTCGCACCTCCGGAAAGAGTGGACAAGGAAGGAAGGAATTATCAAGGGAAAGCGTCAAGCCATTACGACTATATAGCACTGGGAAGGGGTCAGGATAAGGATATGGGATGGGACGGATGTCCGGAACCAGTGAGTCAAATACTGTTTTGATTAGTCCTCCTGAAATGGACTCCCTTGGATGTCCATTCCAGGAGGAATGGACACCCAAGGAAGTCTATATCTATGTCCACTCAAGTGACACAGACTCGTTGACCAGACCAGACACTAGAAGGTGAAGGGACGACGACGTTTCGGTAAGTCCTGGACCATTCTCAAGTCGATTTCGACTTGAGAATGGTCCAGGACGGACCGAAACGTCGTCGTCCCTTCACCTTCTAGTGTGTGGTCTGGTCAACTTACTTTAGCCACGTTATTGTGACTCATCGCCTGACACAGACTCACTTGGGTGGGGTTGAGAGCAGGGGTGACAACCCCGAGGGAGACTGTGGAGCCTCCTTTGTGAAGAGACGTTGAGAAATCTTAATTTACCCAGACCTGCTGCAGGGCTACTCTTGAAAGGTTGAATGTGTGACGTGGTTGCTCTATACACGTGGGTGAATATATACAATAGGTGAGTGAAAGAGTGTATCACACCAGGTGTTAAATAAGTTAACACAGGATGCAAACACGTAACAAAGGATGCAAATTGTATAAGCTCATACTCGGGAAATACCTGGATAAATACTGTTATAACCTGGGTAAATACTGGTATAAAATCTGGATAAATACTGGCATAAAACCTGGGTAAATACTGGCATAAAACCTGGATAAATACTGGCATAAAACCTGGGTAAATACTGGCATAAAACCTGGGTAAATACTGACATAAAACTTGGGTAAATACTGGTATAAAACCTGAGGTAAATACTATTTTGAAAACAGGGATGCTAAGTTCTAGAACAAATTACCGTGAGACATAATGAAAGTAGGATCACTTGATTGTTTCAAGCGTAGTTTAGACATACAAGAATAAAAGTACGGGGTAGATATAAACAAAAGCTGCCTTCTATGGACCTCGAGGAATACTGAAGTGTCCATAATTCTTATATATTCTTCAACAAACAAACAAACAAACAAACAAAGAGCAAACAATAAGAGAAAACAAAAACATCACAGAAACAATAAAACAAGTAGACAAACAGTGGATATAAACAAGCAAAAAAAAAAGGACAGAACAGATGTAACAACGGATCAACAGTATAAACAGAAGGGAAAGGTTAAATTTTTTTATAAAAAGCAAAGTAAATAACAAAGGATAACGGTTAAACGGTACAACAGGACAACGGTATAAGGATAACAGGCTATAACAGGACAACGGTATAAGGATAACAGGCTATAACAGGACAACGGTATAAGGATAACAGGCTACAACAGGACAACGGTATTATAAGGATAACAGGCTACAACAGGACAACGGTATAAGGATAACAGGCTACAACAGGACAACGGTATAAGGATAACAGGCTATAACAGGACAACGGTATAAGGATAACAGGCTACAACAGGACAACGGTATAAGGATAACAGGCTACAACAGGACAACGGTATAAGGATAACAGGCTACAACAGGACAACGGTATAAGGATAACAGGCTACAACAGGACAACGGTATAAGGATAACAGGGCACAACAGGACAACGGTATAAGGATAACAGGGTACAACAGGACAACGGTATAAGGATATCAGAGTACAACAGGACAACGGTATAAGGATAACAGGGTACAACAGGACAACGGTATAAGGATAACAGGGCACAACAGGACAACGGTATAAGGATAAAAGGGTACAACAGGACAACGGTATAAGGATAACAGGGTACAACAGGACAACGGTATAAGGATATCAGAGCACAACAGGACAACGGTATAAGGATAACAGGGTACAACAGGACAACGGTATAAGGATAACAGGGTACAACAGGACAACGGTATAAGGATATCAGAGTACAACAGGACAACGGTATAAGGATAACAGGGTACAACAGGACAACGGTATAAGGATAACAGGGTACAACAGGACAACGGTATAAGGATATCAGAGTACAACAGGACAACGGTATAAGGATAACAGGGTACAACAGGACAACGGTATAAGGATAACAGGGTACAAAAAGACATCAGAATAACGATAACAGGGAACAACAGGACAACCGAATAACGATAACGGTACAACAGGACAACGGTACAACAGGACAACGGGATAACGATAGAAGGGAACAACAGGACAACAGTATAAAGATAGTAGGATACAACAGGACAACGGAATAAAGGTAACAGGATACAACAGGACAACGGTATAACGATAACAGGGCACAACAGGACAACGGTATAAGAATAACAGGGTACGGGGTAAAGATAACAGGGTACAACAAATCAACGGGACAACGATAACACGGTACAACAGGACAACGGTATGACGAAAACAGGGTACAACAGGACAACGGTATAATGATAACAGGGCACAACAGGACAACGGAATAACGATAACAGGGAACAACAGGACAACCGAATAACGATAACAGGGTACAACAAGACAACGGTACAACAGAACAACGGTAATACAGGACAACGGGATAACGATAACAGGATACAACAAAACAACGGGTTAACGATAACACAGTACAACAGGACAACGGGATAACGGTACAACAGGATATACCTGAAAAAAGTTATATATTATAAAACTCGACGCAATAAAAAAAAAAACAAAAATGACTGGAAAATATAAACCCCAAAAAATAAAAAAATAATTTTTTTTTATTTAATTATACAAAAAAATCGGATCAAACAGAACCAATAAAACTAGATAAACAGGTTGAAAACAGACGGGAAAAATGTAGCAAAGAGAAGGATAGGCTTAGAGAAAACAAAATTAAAAATAGGCCTATAGGTACCCCAAGAATAGGCTTAGGTACGAATAAGAATAGGCTCGGTACGAATGCTACACAGGATAGGCTTATAGGTACAACCGTAAAACGGGGATAGGCCTAAATACCATCCCCAAAAAAGGGCACGCCTGCATACAATCGAAAGGACAATAGGCCTACATGAACCTAGAAACAGGGAAGAGGCCTGAAAAGTTCTGAAAGTTTCTTGATGAAAAGTTTTCATACGACAAAAAAAATACGTGATTCGTTTTTGCAAGAAACAGGAAAGGCCTATATAAGGCCGGATTAAAAATACTAGGCCTAATAATGAGACTCAAAGAAAAACCTACTTAGAAATTAGTAGGAAAGCCTACTTAGAAATTAGTAGGAAAGCCTACTTAGAAATTAGTAGGAAAGTCTACTTAGAAATTAGAAGGAAAGCCTACTTAGAAATTAGTAGGAAAGTCTACTTAGAAATTAGTAGGAAAGCCTACTTAGAAATTAGTAGAAAAGTCTACTTAGAAATTAGAAGGAAAGCCTACATAGAAATTAGTAGGAAAGTCTACTTAGAAATTAGTAGGAAAGCCTACTTAGAAATTAGAAGGAAAGCCTACTTAGAAATTAGTAGGAAAGCCTACTTAGAAATAAGTAGGAAAACCTACTTAGAAATTAGAAGGAAAGCCTACTTAGAAATTAGTAGAAAAGTCTACTTAGAAATTAGAAGGAAAGCCTACATAGAAATTAGTAGGAAAGCCTACTTAGAAATTAGAAGGAAAGCCTACTTAGAAATTAGTAGGAAAGTCTACTTAGAAATTAGAAGGAAAGCCTACTTAGAAATTAGTAGGAAAGCCTACTTAGAAATTAGTAGGAAAGCCTACTTAGAAATTAGTAGGAAAGTCTACTTAGAAATTAGTAGGAAAGCCTACTTAGAAATTAGTAGGAAAGTCTACTTAGAAATTAGTAGGAAAGCCTACTTAGAAATTAGTAGGAAAGCCTACTTAGAAATTAGTAGGAAAGTCTACTTAGAAATTAGTAGGAAAGCCTACTTAGAAATTAGTAGGAAAGCCTACTTAAAAATTAGAAGGAAAGCCTACTTAGAAATTAGTAGGAAAGTCTACTTAGAAATTAGAAGGAAAGCCTACTTAGAAATTAGTAGAAAAGTCTACTTAGAAATTAGAAGGAAAGCCTACTTAGAAATTAGTAGGAAAGTCTACTTAGAAATTAGTAGGAAAGTCTACTTAGAAATTAGTAGGAAAGCCTACTTAGAAATTAGTAGGAAAGCCTACTTAGAAATTAGTAGGAAAGCCTACTTAGAAATTAGTAGGAAAGTCTACTTAGAAATTAGTAGGAAAGTCTACTTAGAAATTAGTAGGAAAGCCTACTTAGAAATTAGTAGGAAAGTCTACTTAGAAATTAGTAGGAAAGTCTACTTAGAAATTAGAAGGAAAGCCTACTTAGAAATTAGTAGGAAAGCCTACTTAGAAATTAGTAGGAAAGCCTACTTAGAAATTAGTAGGAAAGCCTACTTAGAAATTAGTAGGAAAGCCTACTTAGAAATTAGTAGGAAAGCCTACTTAGAAATTAGTAGGAAAGCCTACTTAGAAATTAGTAGGAAAGCCTACTTAGAAATTAGAAGGAAGGACAATTTTTTTTAATAAATTAAAATTAAATAATAAAATAGCAAACTGAAATGAAACAATAACAAAAATAGCGAAACATAAAAATATGAAACTAACAAAAATACGAACAATTCAATTGATAAAAATGAGAGAAAAAGATAAAAAAACAGAAGCATGAAAAAAAAAGCAAATAGAATCATGTTATCAACGTCGTAAAAGTCTGAAAAAGAGGAAAAAAAAAACAATAAAAAAAGCAGGTAGAGGAAAAAAAACAATGAAATGAGGCAGGAAAATAACAAGTTAAAACAAAGCAAATACGGAAGAAGTCAAACAGGGAATAAACTCGTGAATCAGAAATAAACACAAACAAATAAAAAAAATCATAAATAAAATGAGATAAATAGAGAGAATACAAAAGAGCAAAAAAAGAAAATATAGAATCAAAATTGATCAAGAATTAAAAGGAAAAAAATGCAATAAGCCCTTAAAACACAAATCCTTAAACCAGAGAAAAAACACACGACTAAAACATGTTCCTTAAGGCATTATACAAACACAAACAAACAGAAAAACACCTGATAAAAACCCTGAATTTCGTATTCAGGTGTTTGTTGAAGGAAGATAATTTTAATCTCTACTTAACAAGCAATTTCACGCTTGTTATCTTAAGAATTCGGATTGCTTGAGATGTTCGCGAACGCATCTCGAGGATTCGATCAACTTGGCGAAGAATGAATTAAATTGGCGAGTAATATATATTAAATTCGCGAGAAATAGACGAAATGACCAAAAGAAATGATTGAAATTCGCGAGAAATGGGTTTAATTCGCGAGAAATTATTTAAATTCGCGAAGTGTGGATTAAATTCGCGAACATGGCGCAAAGTCCGCGAAGCTCAACAAACTCTCGACTGGTCCTGAAGTATTTGGTGAATTCCAGGATTTTTTTTCGCTAGAAATGAAGTAAATGAGGAAAGTTTTTTTGTCAATCAATTGGGTGAGGATTGACACCTCGGCCCCAATCACCACCAATCAAGTTTGCCGAACGCGTTGTAACCAATCATTAGCTTTGAATCTAATGAATACTATCATGCATAATTTCATATAACAATTTAAACCAACTTATAATGCTTGAAATTAAGTTAATTTTTTTTGATGGGTAGAGAGAGGAGATATGATAGAGACGTGTAAAATACTTAGTGGGATTGATAATCACACAGGAATGGTTAAGCTTGATTTCCTGGGCTTCGATTTTCATTTTACATATAGTTCACAAGAAAATCCCAATAGCGTGATATATCTATCTATATCTACACTATGACTCATTAGCATCTCCAGGTAACATCCTTGACAACTCGTTCGGCTGTTCCAAACGTGCTAATTTTCAATTAAAATCTCATATGTCGTTATCATGTCCCCCCCTCCCCTATTTCTCGCTCACTCTAGTACTCACCTAATTGTGGTTGCGGGGGTTGAGCTCTGGCTCTTTGGTCCCGTCTTTTCAACTGTCAATCAACTAGTGTACAGGTTTCTGAGCCTACTGGGCTCTATCATATCTACATTTGAAACTGTGTATGGAGTCAGCCTCCACCACATCACTTCCTAGTGCATTCCATTTATTAACTACTCTGACACTGAAAAAATTCTTTCTAACGTCTCTGTGGCTCATCTGGGTACTAAGTTTCCACCTGTGTCCCCTTGTTCGTGTCCCACCCGTGCTGAAGAGTTTGTCATTGTCCACCCTGTCAATTCCCCTGATAATTTTGTAGGTGGTTATCATGTCTCCCCTTACTCTTCTGTTTTCCAGGGATGTGAGGTTCAGTTCTTTTAGCCTTTCCTCGTAGCTCATTCCTCTCAGTTCCGGGACAAGCCTGGTGGCATACCCCTGAATCTTCTCTAACTTTGTCTTGTGTTTAGCTAGGTTTGGACTCCAGGCTGGAGCTGCATACTCCAGGATTGGTCTTACAGAAGTGGTATACAGGGTCCTGAACGATTCCTTATACAAGTTTCTAAAGGCAGTTCTTATGTTGGGCAGTCTAGCATATGCCGCTGATGATATTCTTTTGATGTGGTCCTCTGGGGACAGGTTCGGTTCGGACAGATTACCTCCAGTGTAATAAGGTGTGTGTTTGTACTCACCTGTTTGTGTGCCTGCAGGATTGAGCATTAGCTCTTGGATCCCGCCTTTCTTGCCGTCTCTATCAAGTCTATATCAGTCTTCTCTCTCTCTCGCTCTCTCTCTCTCTCTCTCTCTCTCTCTCTCTCTCTCTCTCTCTCTCTCTCTCTCTCTCTCTCTCTCTCTCTCTCTCTCTCTCTCTCTCTCTCACTCTCTCTCTCTCTTTTGAGATTAGGGCTCCAGGATTGATTGTAAAGTTGGTTCTCGGGAGTACAGTTGGCTTCGTTTTCAAGTCACAATCGGGAATCCCGGGTTCGAATCCCGAATGGGACATAAATAGTTGGGCACCTATCCGATGACCTAATGCACCTGTTCACCTAGCAGTAAATAGGTACCTGGGAGGTAGTCAACTGGTGTGGGGTTGCATCCTGAGGGGAGGGGGGGGGTCAATATGTGGCTCAGCAAAGCATGTGCGTTGCTGAGCCACAGCAACCCTTCCCCTGTCTCTCAGTCATCCCCACCATTCCCCACTCCCTTGTCCCCTCGTCCTGCACACCATCTCTCACTTCCGTCCCCTCGTCCTCCACACCATCTCTCACTTCCGTCCCCTCGTCCTCCCCACCATTCCCCACTCCCTTGTCCCCTCGTCCTCCACACCATTCCCCACTCCCTTGTCCCCTCGTCCTCCACACCATCTCTCACTTCCGTCCCCTCGTCCTCCCCACCATTCCCCACTCCCTTGTCCCCTCGTCCTCCACACCATTCCCCACTCCCTTGTCCCCTCGTCCTCCACACCATCTCTCACTTCCGTCCCCTCGTCCTCCCCACCATTCCCCACTCCCTCGTCCGATGCCTTCCCAAATCATCTCATGTTCCCATCAGAAAATTGGGAACATCAAATCATCTCATGTTCCCATCACTGAAACATAAGAAAAAAATTAAAAAAAGAAATGAAAAACAATGAAAAAATAAAAGAATAAACGATACTCACGAAATGAACAGTAAGGTAAACAACACAGCTCAATTCCAACGCAATGTCACACAAAATAATGAAATCAAAATGAAAATAATTCGAAATCTATGAAAATTCAATTTATCAATGAAATCGGAAACATTGAAATGGAATCGAAACCTATTTAGTATAGCGTGAGTTGCTCTTATGTGCAACAGATGGCGCTGTTTTTTTTTTTAATCATGTTTTTACCTGTCACAGGTGTGGCATCTATACTTATACTCACAAATTTAACGGTATGGTAAACAAGACAGCTCAGTTCCAATGCAATGTCATACAATATAATTAAATAAAAATGAAAATAAATCAAAATCTATGAAAATTAAATTGATGAATGCAACTGGAAACATTGAAATTAAATTCGTAACATATTTAGTATACCAAGTGTGGTGCTATTATGTGCAACGGATGGCGCTGTTTTAGAAAAAAAAAAATGTTTTTTCCTGTCACAGGTGAGGCATGTATATAGTAGGTATATAAAAACACGCGGCTATTTGAATGCAACGTCGTTTCAAAATTTCAAAGTAATAGGTAAAGAGGTTTCGAAGATTCCCCCCCACATGAAAAACACATGAAAATCACAGTTTTGCAAAAAAACTTGTTTTTTTTCATCACAGACGTGACATCTATATAGTATGTATATAAAGACCCGGTCGGATGCGAATGGAACATTGTGTGAAAATTTTAAAGCAATCGGTGAAGAAGTTTCGGAGATTAGCGATTTTGAACAAACGAACATTTCCATTTTTATTTATATACTAGCAGTACCCGGCCACGCGTTGCTGTGGCTGTTGCTGTGCCACAGCAACCTTTCCCTGTCTTCTAGTCCTTTCCACCATTCCCCCCCCCCTCTCCTCCGTCCCCTCGTCCTCCCAACCATCCCCCACTCCCGTCCCCTCGTCCTTCCCACCATCCCCCACTCCCCCGTCCCTTATTCCTCCCCAATATCCTCACTCCCCCCGTCCCATCGTCCTCCCAACCATCCCCCACTCCCGTCCCCTCGTCCTTCCCACCATTCCCCAACCCCTCGTCTGATGATCAAATGATCTGATGTTCCCATCAGAAAATTGGGAACATCAAATGATCTGGGGCTAGATTCACGAAAAAATTACGCAAACACTTACGAACCTGAACATGTTTTCTCAATCTTTGGCGACTTTGTTTACAATTAATAAACAGGTAATGAGCTCCGAAGCACCAGGAGACTGTTTATAACAATAACAACAGTTGATTGGCAAGTTTTCATGCTTGTAAACTGTTTAATAAATGTAACCAAAGCCATCAAAGATTGAGGAAAGATGAACACGTTTGTAAGTACTTGCGTAACTGCTTCGTGAATCTTGCCCCAGATTTTCCCATCACTGAAATATAAGAAAAACCGTTCAAGAAACGAAATGATCACAATAAACAAATAACAAAATAAACTGTTCTCACGAAATGAACAGTATGGTAAACAACACAGCTCAATTCCAAGCAATGTCACACAAAATAATTAAATCAAAATGAAAATAAATCGAAATCTATGAAAATTCAATTTATCAATGAAATCGGAAACATTGAAATGGAATTCGTAACATATTGAGTACAGCTTTTGTTGGTCTTATGTGCAACAGATGACACTGTTTTTTAGAAACGCATGTTTTTACCTGTCACAGGTGTGGTGGAATCTATATAGTAGGTATATAAAAACACGCGCGTATACGAATGGAACATAGTGTGAAAATTTCAAAGCAATCGATGAAGACCTTTCAGAGATTAGCGATTTTGAACAAACGAACATTTCCATTTTTATTTATATAGATACAATATATATATATATATATATATATATATATATATATATATATATATATATATATATATATATATATATATATATATATATATATATATATATATATATATATACATATATATCCGCAGGCTGCCTGTCCCCGACACAATTAAGCATTATAAATGGTCTCACACAGGCGGTATACAGAGATCTAAATACCTTCTTATTTTTGTTTTTTCCGAGTGAAGTTTTAACTTCTGGTAGCGTACAGGACGCTGAACATAGTGTCCGCTTTATAGGGGCCTCGATCCCGTGTTTGGTATGGCGTTGGGTCCACTCTCGGGTCCGTTTCTCTGGTCGTTATAAGGAGGTATGGTCCCTGTTTATTATATGTGGATCTTCTGGTGTCCGCGCGCGCGCGCGCGCGTGTGTGTGTGTGTGTGTGTGTGTGTGTGTGTGTGTGTGTGTGTGTGTGTGTGTGTGTGTGTGTGTGTGTGTGTGTGTGTGTGTGTGTGTGTGTGTGTATGTGTGTGTGTGTGTGTGTGTGTGTGTGTGTGTGTGTGTGTGTGTGTGAGTGTGTGAGTGTGTGTGTGTGTGTGTGTGTGTGTGTGTGTGTGTGTGTGTGTGTGTGTGTGTGTGTGTGTGTGTGTGTGTGTGTGTGTGTGTGTGTGTGTGTGTGTGTGTGTGTGTGTACTCACCTATTTGTGCTTTCGGGGGTTGAGCTCTGGCTCTTTGGTCCCGCATCTCAACTGTCAATCAACTGGTGTACAGATTCCTGAGCCTACTGGGCTCTATCATATCTACATTTGAAACTGTGTATGGAGTCAGCCTCCACCACATCACTGCCTAATGCATTCCATCCGTTAACCACTCTGACACTGAAAAAGTTCTTTCTAACGTCCCTGTGGCTCATGTGAGTACTCAGGTTCCACCTGTGTCCCCTTGTTCGCGTACCACCAGTGTTGAATAGTTTATCCTTGTCTACCAGGTCGATTCCCTTGAGGATTTTGTAGGTAGTGATCATGTCTCCCGTTACTCTTCTGTCTTCCAGTGTCGTAAGGTGCTTTTCCCGCAGCCTTTCCTCGTAACTCATGCCTCTTAGTTCTGGGAGGCATACCTTTAAACTTTTTCCAGCTTCGTCTTGTGCTTGACAAGGTACGGACTCCATGCTGGGGCCGCATACTTCAGGATTGGTCTTACATATGTGGTATACAAGATTCTGAATGATTCCTTACACAGGTTCCTGAAGGCAGTTCTGATGTTAGCCAGCCTCGCATATGCCTCAGACGTTATTCTTTTTATGTGGGCTTCAGGAGACAGGTTTGGTGTGATATCAACTCCCAGATCTTTCTCTCTGTCCGTTTCATTAAGTACTTCATCTCCTATTCTGTATCCTGTATCTGGCCTCCTGTTTCCACCGCCTAGTTTCATTACTTTGCATTTACTCGGGATGAACTTTAACAGCCAATTGTTGGACTATTCACTCAGTCTGTCTAGGTCATCTTGTAGCCTCCTACTATCATCCTCTGTTTCAATCCTCCTCATAATTTTTGCATCATCAGCAAACATTGAGAGAAACGAATCTATATCTTTTGGGAGATCATTTATCATCATCAGAAACAATATAGGTCCAAGGACTGAGCATTGCGGGACTCCACTTGTAACGTCTCGCCAATCTGAGACCCCACCCCTCACATTGACTCGTTGTCTTTTGTTGCTTAGGTACTCCTGTATCCAACGGAGTACCTTCCCTTTTACTCCAGCCTGCATCTCCAGCTTTTTCACTAGCCTCTTGTGTGGTACTGTATCAAAGGCTTTCTGGCAATCTAAAAATATGCAGTCTGCTCACCCTTCTCTTTCTTGCCTGATTTTTGTTGCCTGGTCGTAGAATTCAAGTAACCCTGTTAGGCAGGACTTGCCATCCCTGAACCCATGTTGATGCTGTGTTACAAAGTTCTTTCGCTCCAGATGTTCCACTAGCTTTCTTCGCACAATCTTCTCCATCAGCTTGCATGGTATGCAGGTTAGGGACACTGGCCTATAGTTCAATGCCTCCTGTCTATCCCCTTTCTTGTATATCGGGACTACGTTAGCTGCTTTCCAAATTTCTGGCAGTTCCCCTGTTGCCAGTGATTTGTTATACACTATGGAGAGTGGCAGGCACAGTTCTTCTGCTCCTTTCTTTAGTATCCAAGGGGAGATTTCATCTGGGATTTGTGTGTGTGTGTACTCACCTAGTTGTACTCACCTAGTTGTGCTTGCGGGGGTTGAGCTCTGGCTCTTTGGTCCCGCCTCTCAACTGTCAATCAACAGGTGTACAGGTTCCTGAGCCTATTGGGCTCTATCATATCTACACTTGAAACTGTGTATGGAGTCAGCCTCCACCACATCACTTCCTAATGCATTCCATTTGTCAACCACTCTGACACTAAAAAAGTTCTTTCTAATATCTCTGTGGCTCATTTGGGCACTAAGTTTCCACCTGTGTCCCCTAGTGCGTGTGCCCCTTGTGTTAAACAGCCTGTCTTTATCAACCCTGTCGATTCCCTTGAGGATCTTGAATGTGGTGATCATGTCCCCCTAACTCTCCTGTCTTCCAACGAAGTGAGGTTTAATTCCCGTAGTGTCTCCTCGTAGCTCATACCTCTCAGCTCGGGTACTAGTCTGGTGGCAAACCTTTGAACCTTTTCCATTTTAGTCTTATGCTTGACTAGATATGGACTCCATGCTGGTGCCGCATACTCCAGGATTGGTCTGTCATATGTGGTATATAATGTTCTGAAAGATTCCTTACACAAGTTTCTAAAGGCCGTTCTTATGTTAGCCAACCTGGCATATGCTGCTGCTGTTATCCTCTTGATAAGAGCTTCAGGGGACAGGTCTGGCGTGATATCAACCCCCAGGTCTTTCTCTCTCTCGGACTCTTGAAGTATTTCATCTCCCAAGTGATACCTTGTATCTGGTCTCCTGCTTCCTACCCCTATCTTCATTACATTACATTTGCTTGGATTAAACTCTAACAGCCATTTGTTCGACCATTCCTGCAGCTTGTCCAGGTCTTCTTGAAGCCTCAAGCTGTCCTCCTCTGTGTGTGTGTGTGTGTGTGTGTATGTGTGTGTGTGTGTGTGTGTGTGTGTGTGTGTGTGTGTGTGTGTGTGTGTGTGTGTGTGTGTGTGTGTGTGTGTGTGTGTGTGTGTGTGTGTGTGTACTCACCTAATTGTACTCGCCTAATTGTGCTTGCGGGGGTTGAGCTCTGACTCTTTGATCCTGCCTCTCAACTGCCAATCAACTGGTGTACAGATTCCTGAGCCTATTGGGCTCTATCATATCTACACTTGAAACTGTGTATGGAGTCAGCCTCCACCACATCACTGCCTAGTGCATTCCATCTGTTAACTACTCTGACACTGAAAAAGCTCTTTCTAACGTCCCTGTGACTCATTTGGGTACTCAGCTTCAACCTGTGTTCCCTTGTTCGCGTATCACCCGTGTTAAATAATCCATCCTTGTCTACAATGTCAATTCCCCTGAGAATCTTGTATGTGGTGATCATGTCTCCCCGAGCTCTTCTGTCTTCGAGCGACGTGAGGTGCAGTTCTCTTAGTTCCGGGACTAGTCTAGTGGCATACCTCTGAACTATTTCAAAGTGTGTGTATGCATACATGTGTATGTATATGCATACAGGTGTATGTATATACACACTTCTAGCTATTGTTGTGACCAGAATAGACCTCATTTTGTCTCATTTCTCGTGTATACCTAATGACTGTTCATTCATACAGCGGAGAGCTATACATGAATATTTTATATTATAGTGTTCAATAAGAGCGTGGGCATATATATATATATATATATATATATATATATATATATATATATATATATATATATATATATATATATATATATATATATATATATATATATATATATATATGACAATGTCAGACCACGGAGGAAAAATGAAACAGGAAATTTCCTTAAGGAAATTTCCTGTTTCATTTTTCCTCCGTGGTCTGACATTGTCACATTCTTAATCACGTGTTTATTTTCGTGATATACACACACACACACACATATATATATATATATATATATATATATATATATATATATATATATATATATATATATATATATATATATATATATATATATATATATATATATATATATATATATATATATATATATATATATATGCGAACAAGCCTGAATGGTCCCCAGGACAATATGCAACTGAAAACTCACACCCCAGAAGTGACTCGAACCCATACTCCCAGAAGCAACGCAACTGGTATGTACAAGACGCCTAAATCCACTTGACCATCACGACCGGACATAATGAGGTGATAGCCGAGGCTATTTGAACCACCCCACCGCCGGCACTCGGATAGTTATCTTGGGCATAGCATTTTACCAAATCACCTCATTCTTTGGGGCACACGTGAGGAACACAAATGCGAACAAAGGTGTCTTGTACATACACAAAGGCGTCTTGTACATACCAGTTGCGTTGCTTCTGGGAGTATGGGTTCGAGTCACTTCTGGGGTGTGAGTTTTCAGTTGCATATTGTCCTGGGGACCATTCAGGCTTGTTCGCATTTGTGTTCCTCACGTGTGCCCCAAAGAATGAGGTGATTTGGTAAAATGCTATGCCCAAGATAACTATCCGAGTGCCGGCGGTGGGGTGGTTCAAATAGCCTCGGCTATCACCTCATTATGTCCGGTCGTGATGGTCAAGTGGATTAAGGCGTCTTGTACATACCAGTTGCGTTGCTTCTGGGAGTATGGGTTCGAGTCACTTCTGGGGTGTGAGTTTTCAGTTGCATATTGTCCTGGGGACCATTCAGGCTTGTTCGCATTTGTGTTCCTCACGTGTGCCCCAAAGAATGAGGTGATTTGGTAAAATGCTATGCCCAAGATAACTATCCGAGTGCCGGCGGTGGGGTGGTTCAAATAGCCTCGGCTATCACCTCATTATGTCCGGTCGTGATGGTCAAGTGGATTAAGGCGTCTTGTACATACCAGTTGCGTTGCTTCTGGGAGTATGGGTTCGAGTCACTTCTGGGGTGTGAGTTTTCAGTTATATATATATATATATATATATATATATATATATATATATATATATATATATATATATATATATATATATATATATATATATATATATATATATATATATATATATATATATATATATACACATACATACATATAATACATATACCTCCATCAAATATTTACGATTCATCGACCCAATCAGCTGCCTTGAGTAGAGTTCCGAGCCCATTTGAGTGACAAAAATCGGGGTTTCGTCCTCTCTTCCCCTTTGGGTGTATATACAATGCTCTCCCCTTTGGGAATATCAATCCCCCTTTCTTCCACCGTGGGAATACCCAATGCCCTCCCCTCTACACGTGAACCAAACCCCACAACAGAAAATGGGGAAAGGACGACGTTTCGGGCCATAAGGAAGACGGAAGAAGAAGAAGGGGAGACTCAAATGAATAAGAGCAGAGAGAGAGATGAAAGGTGAGGAGCAAGTAAGAGAAAGCAGAAGAGAAAGGGGAGGGAAGAAATTGGACTTCTGGACGTAATTAGACGGCTGGGTATGATGCAACAGCTGGGTATGATGCAACAGCTGGGTATGATGCAACAGCTGGGTATGATGCAACAGCTGGGTATGATGCAACAGCTGGGTATGATGCAACAGCTGGGCATGATGCAAGAGATGGGTATGATGCAAGAGATGGGTATGATGCAACAGCTGGGTATGATGCAACAGCTGGGTATGATGCAACAGCTGGGTATGATGCAACAGATGGGTATGATGCAAGAGATGGGTATGATGCAACAGCTGGGTATGATGCAAGAGATGGGTATGATGCAACAGCTGGGTATGATGCAAGAGATGGGTATGATGCAACAGCTGGGTATGATGCAACAGCTGGGTATGATGCAACAGCTGGGTATGATGCAAGAGATGGGTATGATGCAACAGCTGGTATGATGCAACAGCTGGGTATGATGCAACAGCTGGGTATGATGCAACAGCTGGGTATGATGCAAGAGATGGGTATGATGCAACAGCTGGTATGATGCAACAGCTGGGTATGATGCAACAGCTGGGTATGATGCAACAGATGGGTATGATGCAAGAGATGGGTATGATGCAACAGCTGGGTATGATGCAACAGCTGGGTATGATGCAACAGCTGGGTATGATGCAACAGCTGGGTATGATGCAACAGCTGGGTATGATGCAAGAGATGGGTATGATGCAACAGCTGGGTATGATGCAACAGCTGGGTATGATGCAACAGCTGGGTATGATGCAACAGCTGGGTATGATGCAAGAGATGGGTATGATGCAACAGCTGGGTATGATGCAACAGCTGGGTATGATGCAACAGCTGGGTATGATGCAACAGCTGGGTATGATGCAAGAGATGGGTATGATGCAACAGCTGGGTATGATGCAACAGCTGGGTATGATGCAACAGCTGGGTATGATGCAACAGCTGGGTATGATGCAAGAGATGGGTATGATGCAACAGCTGGTATGATGCAACAGCTGGGTATGATGCAACAGCTGGGTATGATGCAACAGCTGGGTATGATGCAACAGCTGAGTATGATGCAACAGCTGGGTATGATGCAACAGCTGGGTATGATGCAACAGCTGGGCATGATGCAACAGCTGGGCATGATGCAACAGCTGGGCATGATGCAACAGCTGGGTATGATGCAACAGCTGGGTATGATGCAACAGCTGGTATGATGCAACAGCTGGGTATGATGCAACAGCTGGTATGATGCAACAGCTGGGTATGATGCAACAGCTGGGTATGATGCAACAGCTGGTATGATGCAACAGCTGGGTATGATGCAACAGCTGGTATGATGCAACAGCTGGGTATGATGCAACAGCTGGTATGATGCAACAGCTGGGTATGATGCAACAGCTGGGTATGATGCAACAGCTGGTATGATGCAACAGCTGGGTATGATGCAACAGCTGGGTATGATGCAACAGCTAGACATTCCAGGTTAGTAATAAATATAGAAATACAATTCGTTTTAAATATTATTAAACAGCAGACTCAGGGCTGGGATATGGAGCAGACTAAAGGCAGACGTTGTGTGTATGTATCCAGCAGACGTTGTGTATGTATCCAGCAGACGTTGTGTGTATGTATCCAGCAGACGTTGTGTGTATGTATCCAGCAGACGTTGTGTGTATGTGTCCAGCAGACGTTGTGTATGTATCCAGCAGACGTTGTGTGTATGTATCCAGCAGACGTTGTGTATGTATCCAGCAGACGTTGTGTGTATGTATCCAGGAGACGTTGTGTGTATGTATCCAGCAGACGTTGTGTGTATGTGTCCAGCAGACGTTGTGTGTATGTGTCCAGCAGACGTTGTGTGTATGTGTCCAGCAGACGTTGTGTGTATGTATCCAGCAGACGTTGTGTGTATGTAACCAGCAGACGTTGTGTGTATGTATCCAGCAGACGTTGTGTGTATGTGTCCAGCAGACGTTGTGTGTATGTATCCAGCAGACGTTGTGTGTATGTATCCAGCAGACGTTGTGTGTATGTATCCAGCAGACGTTGTGTATGTATCCAGCAGACGTTGTGTGTATGTATCCAGCAGACGTTGTGTGTATGTGTCCAGCAGACGTTGTGTGTATGTGTCCAGCAGACGTTGTGTGTATGTGTCCAGCAGACGTTGTGTGTATGTATCCAGCAGACGTTGTGTGTATGTATCCAGCAGACGTTGTGTATGTATCCAGCAGACGTTGTGTGTATGTATCCAGCAGACGTTGTGTGTATGTAACCAGCAGACGTTGTGTGTATGTATCCAGCAGACGTTGTGTGTATGTGTCCAGCAGACGTTGTGTGTATGTGTCCAGCAGACGTTGTGTGTATGTGTCCAGCAGACGTTGTGTGTATGTGTCCAGCAGACGTTGTGTGTATGTATCCAGCAGACGTTGTGTGTATGTATCCAGCAGACGTTGTGTGTATGTGTCCAGCAGACGTTGTGTGTATGTGTCCAGCAGACGTTGTGTGTATGTGTCCAGCAGACGTTGTGTGTATGTATCCAGCAGACGTTGTGTGTATGTGTCCAGCAGACGTTGTGTGTATGTGTCCAACAGACGTAGAGTATATGTGTCCAGCAGACGTAGAGTATATGTATCCAGCAGACGTAGAGTATATGTATCCAACAGACGTAGAGTATATGTATCCAGCAGACGTAGAGTATATGTATCCAGCAGACGTAGAGTATATGTATCCAACAGACGTAGAGTATATGTATCCAGCAGACGTAGAGTATATGTGTCCAGCAGACGTAGAGTATATGTGTCCAGCAGACGTAGAGTATATGCAGACGTAGAGTATATGTATCCAGCAGACGTCGTGTGTATGTATCCAGCAGACGTAGAGTATATGTATCCAGCAGACGTCGTGTGTATGTATCCAGCAGACGTAGAGTATATGCATCCAGCAGACGTAGAGTATATGCATCCAGCAGACGTAGAGTATATGTATCCAGCAGACGCAGAGTATATGTGTCCAGCAGACCTGATCTCACGTATATCAACAAGTTGTGTGGTGCTGGGCGGGTTTTCAGTTGCAAAACTTTGGTTCCACCTTTCAACCGTCAATCGACTAGTGCAGCAGACAGGCTCCTGAATCTATTGGGTGTATCGTGTCTGCGTCTGCGGACCGGACGCTGAAGTTTTAAGTCAGGCTTCAGCAGTATTCTGACAGTGAATTGAATTATTTTACATTCACTATGAGTGATTCCAATATCCAGCTTCCACCTGAGAACCTTGTTCGAGCCCCACCCGTCTGATCTATTTTCCTGAGTATTTTGGGAGCAGTGATCATGTCTCCCCTGATTTCTCTCTCGTCCAGTTATGAGGTTGCGTTTATTTATTATTTCCTCATAAGTTATACCTCTCAGCTCTGGGACACTCGGGTGTCTTACTTTTGGCCTTTCTTTGGCTTCATTTTGTGATTATTATATAAAAGTCACAGCCTGCGCTGCATATTTCAGACATGGTCTCACATATGTTGCAGCGACGATCCTGGATGGCCCATCCTGTTTTCATAAAGGAGTGTGTGTGTGTGTGTACTCACCTAGTTGTGTTTGCGGGGGTTGAGCTCTCGCTCTTTGGTCCCCGCCTCTCAACTGTCAATCAACTGGTGTACAGGTTCCTGAGCCTACTGGGCTCTATCATATCTACACTTGAAACTGTGTATGGAGTCAGCCTCCACCACATCACTTCCTAATGCATTCCATCCGTTAACTACTCTGACACTGAAAAAGTTCTTTCTAACGTCTCTGTGGCTCATGTGGGTACTCAGTTTCCACCTGTGTCCCCTTGTTCACGTTCCACCAGCGTTGAATAGTTTATCCTTGTCTACCCGGTCGATTCCCTTGAGGATTTTGTAGGTAGTGATCATGTCTCCCCTTACTCTTCTGCCTTCCAGTGTCGTAAGGTGCATTTCCCGCAGCCTTTCCTCGAATATGTTCCTCTATCCATCAATTCTTTGACACTAACCCACATATTCTTTTCTTGAATATGTGACTTTTTAATCACATACATGGGGGTCAATCATTTGCAAACACCTATCACCTAATTTGCACACATATATGCCTCATTTCCACACCTGTATCTTTCGTAAACACGTAAATCTTCATTTAAATACATGTGTCCCTCATTTGCATACACACCTGTTAACCAGAAATGATGCAATAATTGAATAATTCTTAATTGGTTATTGTATAACACAACGAACGCAGAGATATACAATTACTTATGATTTATTACAATAAATTAGTAGAAGATTGTGATCTTAGCAAATATAAATTGCTTTCCATACAGAAGTGTATCAATGTGTATTGATATGTATGAGTGTTTATTGATGGGTATGTGTATTGATGGGTATATGTATAGATGGGTATGAATGTCTATAGATGAGTATGAAAGTGTATAGATGGGTATGAATGTCTATAGATGAGTATGAATGTGTATAGATGGGTATGAATACGTAGTGATGTGTATGAATGTGTATGAATGTACAGTAATGTGTAACGATGTGCATGGACGTATGAGAATGTATATATGCATTTAAATGAAATTTCACACATGTATATGGATGAATACACGCATATAATGTATACCAATGTATAGGTGGTGTATGAGGTGTATATTAAAAATGGGAAATGGCTTTCGCCCTTTACGATAGATTTAATGGCACCAATAATGCCATTACTTTACACGGGAGAAGTCAATAGACATTGAATTTCAATAGACATATTGAATAGAAAGTTAAACCATTATGGGTGTTAGATAAAGTAATTTTTGGGGGAGAGAATGCAAAAGTAGAAGGATTATACTGGGATGGGATATGAGGACAAGGAGCTGAGATATGAGGACAATGAGCTGGGATATGAGGAAAAGGAGCTGGGATATGTGTACAAGGGGCTGGGATATGTGGAAAAGAGCTGGGATATGTGGACAAGGGGCTGGGATAAGTGGGCAAGGATCTGGGATATGAGGACAAGGAGCTGGGATATGAGGACAAGGAGCTGGGATATGAGGACAAGGGGCTGAGATATGAGGACAAGGAGTTGGGATATGAGGACAAGGAGCTGGGATATGAGGACAAAAGGCTGGGATATGAGGATAAGGGGCTGGGATATGTGGACAAGGAGCTGGGATATGAGGACAAGGAGCTGGGATATGTGGACAAGGGGCTGGGATATGAGGACAAGGAGCTGGGATATGAGGACAAGGGGCTGGGATATGAGGATATGGGGCTGGGATATGTGGACAAGGAGCTGGCATATGAGGACAAGGGGCTGGGATATGAGGATAAGGGGCTGGGATATGTGGACAAGGAGCTGGGATATGAGGACAAAGAGCTGGGATATGTGGACAAGGGGCTGGGATATGAGGACAAGGAGCTGGGATATGAGGACAAGGGGCTGGGATATGAGGATAAGGGGCTAGGATATGTGGACAAGGAGCTGGGATATGAGGGTAATGAGCTGGGATATGTGGACAAGGGGCTGGGGTATGAGGACAAGGAGCTGGGATATGAGGACAAGGAGCTGGGATATGAGGACAATGAGCTGGGATATGAGGAAAAGGAGCTGGGATATGTGTACAAGGGGTTGGGATATGTGGAAAAGAGCTGGGATATGTGGACAAGGGGCTGGGATAAGTGGGCAAGGAACTGGGATATGACGACAAGGGGCTCGGATATGAGGACAAGGAGCTGGGATATGAGGACAAGAAGCTGGAATATGCGGACAATGAGCTGGGATATGAGGACAAGGGGCTGGGATGTGAGGACAAAGAGCTGGGATACAAGAACAAGGAGCTGTGATATGAATGTAATGAGCTGGGATATGTGGACAAGGGGCTGGGGTATGAGGACAAGGAGCTGGGATACAAGAACAAGGAGCTGTGATATGAGGACAAGGTGCTGGGATATAAGAACAAGGAGCTGGGATTTGAGGACAAGGAACTGGGATACGAGGATAGAGTGAAGGAATAACACCCAACCACTCGGATCACTTGGGGATCGAACTCGGACCCAAACCAAGACACAACTCACTATCCCATCTAGCCAAAATGCATGAAAAACTTCCTAAAAAAATATATAAAATAAATAAATAGATATATAAATAATGGCCAAGACTAACTTACCAATGAACAGATGACGTGTTCAGTCTGTTGTTGAACTTGTTGCTGAACTTAAACATTCAAAACTTAAATGACACTTTGAACTTTGAAGTTCGGATATTGCCAAACTTCTTCCGCTTGTTTTCTTATACAGCGATATTCAATTTTTAAATGCAGGAAAATACGGGCTTGGCCGAAATTTTTATTTGCAATGGTATGTAAACTGGGCACAATTGCAGTTTAGTGCAGCCATGTTGCAGAGACACAATTCGCAATTGGGATTCTCGCAGGAGTTAAGTTTGGTGAAGGGAGTAAAGGTTGTGGAAAGTTGTTCAAAAAAAGTCTTGAGGGAGGAGAGCGTGGCCGCACGTCCGCCCTCGTCGACGGTTGGCTGGCTACTGAGTGCTTCTGTGTCGTCACACGTGAGCCGAGGGCGGGGCGTGGTGGTGGTGGTGGTGTGGTGGTGTGGTGGTGGTGGTATGGTGGTGGTGTGGTGGTGTGGTGGTGGTGGTGGTGTGGTGGTGTGGTGGTGTGGTGGTGTGGTGGTGGTGGTGGTGGTGTGGTGGTGTGGTGGTGGTGGTATGGTGGTGGTGTGGTGGTGGTGGTGGTGTGTGGTGGTGGTGGTGGTGTGGTGGTGTGGTGGTGTGGTGGTGGTGGTATGGTGGTGGTAGTGGTGGTGTGGTGGTGTGGTGGTGGTGGTGGTGTGGTGGTGTGGTGGTGGTGGTGTGGTGGTGTGGTGGTGGTGGTATGGTGGTGGTAGTGGTGGTGTGGTGGTGTGGTGGTGGTGGTGGTGTGGTGGTGTGGTGGTGGTGGTGGTATGGTGGTGGTAGTGGTGGTGTGGTGGTGTGTGGTGGTGGTGGTGGTGTTGGTGGTGTGGTGGTGGTGAAGCATTGATATGGATGTAGTGGTAATTGCTGTATGACTGGTAGAGGATCCCCCCCCCCCACCCCACACACACAGCAACAACCATCGCCAACCACAATCCTCCACTATAACAATTATCTTGTGAATGGTTCAGCACGGACCACGTCCACGTTGCTGGTGGTGTACTCACCTAGTTGTGCTTGCGAAGGTTGAGCTCTGACTCTTTGGTCCCGCCTCTCAACTGTCAATCAACAGGTGTACAGGTTCCTGAGCCTACTGGGCTCTATCATATCTACACTTGAAACTGTGTATGGAGTCAGCCTCCACCACATTACTGCCTAATGCATTCCACCTGGTAACTACTCTGACACTGAAAAAATTCTTTCTAATGTCTCTGTGGCTCATTTGGGCACTAGGGTGCCACCTGTGTCCCCTTGTTCGTGTTCCACCCGTATTCTTGTTCGTGTTCCACCCGTGTTCTTGTTCGTGTTCCACCCACCCAGACAGGAGTTTGATAGGAACAACATGGCAACCATTAATATAATAGAGAGAGCAGCTTCAGTTGCCTGCAGGAATGGCTCAAGACTCTTAATCATGGGTGATTTCAACCATGGAAAGATAGACTGGGAGAATGGGGACCCACATGGTGGTGCAGATACGTGGCGAGCTAAACTCTTGGAAGTGGCAACAAGGAACTTTCTGAGCCAGCATGTCAAGGAACCCACAAGAATGAGAGGCAATGATGAACCAGCTAGACTCGACTTGATATTCACCCTGAATGAGTCAGAAATAAGGGAAGTCAAAGTTGAAGCCCCCATAGGAATGAGTGACCACAGTGTACTGACTTTTGAGTACTTGGTGGAGGTAGGGATAACCTATCCAAGGATGGGAGTGGAGGGGAAAAGACTGAATTACCGAAGAGGAAAATATCACGAGATGAGGAACTTCCTCAGGGGAATACCATGGGAAACAGAACTCGGCGAGAAGAATGTACGGGAGATGATGAACTGTCACCCAAAAGTGCCAGGAAGCTGCTGACAGATTTATCCCCGTCCAAAAGGAGAAAAACGAAAAACAACAGAAAAACCCATGGTTCAACCAGGAGTGTAAGGTAGCGAAGCAACTGAGTAAAAGAACATGGAGAAACTACAGAAATAACAGAACACCAGAGAGCAGGGAGAGATACCAGAGGGCCAGAAATGAGTACATCAGAGTGAGGAGAGAAGCAGAGAGACAGTATGAGAATGACATTGTGAGTAAAGCCAAGACCCAACCAAAGCTGCTCCACAGCCACATCAGGAGGAAAACAGCAGTGAAGGAACAAGTAATGGAACTGAGCAAAGGGGATAACAGATACACAGAGAATGACAAGGAGGTGTGTGAAGAACTCAACAAGAGATTCCAGGAGGTCTTCACAGAAGAACAAGGAGAAGCCCCTACTGTGGGAAAATCCTAGCAGCTTTAATTCTTTTTAATTCTGTGAATACTCACATATTTATTTATTTTTCAATTGACTTTAATATGATAATTTTATCTGATTATTTTTCTTTGTTAGTTCTTAGTAATAAGTTAGTATGTAAGTAAGTAAGTGGACTGTATGTACTGATTCAGCTGCTTGAATTTATCTCACACAATGGGAGGGACAATATGTAGCTTAAACCACTTTGAGATGGCTCCTTCATGAACCACAAAATGTTTACCTAGTCTTTGATATATAAATTATAAATCTTACCACATATGGTGGTCTAATCTACTATTATACCACAATAAATGAAATTTATAACTACTGATACTATGTCTACAGTATTGAACAAAAAGGGGCCTTAGCTGTTCATGTTGATGGGGTCTGGTAAGGCTGTGTAATTGTAGCCTCAAAATTGGGTGTGGCCCTGTGCCTCTGAGTGCCACGTAATGGCGGCTGTCTGGAGGCCTACAAAGCTTGATGTACAGTTAGTGGAAGCAATTTCTATAATTATATTGGGAGCCAGCTTCCTGCTTCACTAACTTCCCTCACAATTACCTGTTTTGGATGTAAGGAATTAATAAAGGTTCCCTAAACATATAGTTACAGATATGACATGTAATATGTGTGTAGAGCTGAGTACTTACGTGTTCGTGGGTTTAATCCCACATTATAACCACCTACCTATTTATGAATAAAATGGCCAAATTATACTATAAATACTTGGTAAGACGGATACTGGTGTTGCTGTGGTTGTTGAGAGCTTTTGACACAGTACCCCATAAAAGGCTGTTACGAAAGTTGGAGCAACAGGCAGGAGTAAAAGGGAAGGTGCTCCAGTGGATAAGGGAGTACTTAAGCAACAGGAAACAGCGAGTAACTGTGAGGGGGGAGACATCAGAGTGGCGAGATGTCACCAGTGGAGTCCCACAGGGCTCAGTACTTGGACCCATCCTGTTTCTAATATATGTGAACGATCTTCCAGAGGGTATAGACTCATTCCTCTCAATGTTTGTTGAAGACACAAAAATTATGAGAAGAATCAAGACAGATGATGATAGACAGAGACTACAGGATGACCTGGACTGGCTGGTGGAATGGTCTAGAAAATGGCTGCTGAAGTTCAACTCAGGAAAGTGTAAGGTAATGAAATTAGGCGAAGGGAGCAGAAGGCTGAACACAAGGTACCATCTGGGAGGTGAAATCCTACAAGAGTCAAATAGAGAGAAAGATCTGGGGGTCGAAATCACACCGAACCTGTCCCCAGAGGCCCACATCAAAAGGATATCATCAGCGGCATATGCTAGACTGGCCAACATAAGAACTGCCTTTAGAAACTTATGTAAGGGCCCTGAATACCACTTATGTCAGACCAATCCTGGAATATGCAGCTCCAGCTTGGAATCTATACCTAGTTAAACACAAGACAAAGTTAGAGAAGATTCAGCGGTATGCCACCAGACACGTCCCAGAATTGAGAGTTATGAGTTACGAGGAAAGGCTGAAGTAGCTGAACCTCACATCCCTGGAAAACAGAAGAGTAAGGGGAGACATGATAACCATCTACAAAATTCTCAGGGGAATTGACAGGGTGGACAAAGACAAAATCTTTAGCACGGGTGGGACACGAACAAGGGGACACAGGTGGAAACTTAGTACCCAAATGAGCCACAGGGACGTTAGAAAGAACTTTTTCAGTGTCAGAGAAGTTAACAGATGGAATGCATTAGGAAGTGATGTGGTGGAGGCTGACTCCATACACAGTTTCAAATGAAGAGCCCAATAGGCTCAGGAACCTGTACATCAGTTGATTGACGGTTGAGAGGCGGGACCAAAGAGCCAGAGCTCAACCCCTGCAAGCACAACTAGGTGAGCTCAACTAGGTGAGTACATACACACACACACACACACACACACACGGTGGCCGGTGGCCGAGTGGACAGCACGCTGCACACATGATCCTGTGGTCGCGGGTTCAATCCCGGGCGCCGGCGAGAAACGATGGGCAGAGTTTCTTTCACCCTGATGCCCCTGTTATCTAGCAGTAAATAGGTACCTGGGAGTTAGTCAGCTGTCACGGGCTGCTTCCTGGGGTGTGTGTATGTGGTGTGGAGAAAAAAAAATAGTAGTAGTAGTAGAAACAGTTGATTGACAGTTGAGGGGCGGGCCCAAAGAAAAGAGCTCAACCCCCGCAAGCACAACTAGGTGAATACAACTAGGTGAATACACACACACATCCCCAAGGAAGCTTCCTTAAGCAGCTGTCTATCTCCCAGGTACTTGTATACTGCTAGGTGAACAGGAGCATCAGGCTGAGGAAAAACCGTGTCCACTTGTTTCAGTCTCGCCCGGGAATCGAACCCGGGCCCTTGGACTACGACCCCCGAGCGCTGTGTGTGTGTGTGTTTATTTATATGTATTTAGGAAGACTTATATAGGGTCGAGTTTCAGCTCCTAAATCCCAGCCTGAAATATATAGGAATCATTTATTTCTCTGTCTATTATATTCTCTCTTTGAATATTTCATTTTGTATTTATAATCATTGATGTCGTTAACCAATCTCCTCTCTTCTCTCATGAGTGGTGAGGTGCCGTTCCTTCAGTCGTTCCTCACAGGTAGGACCCTTCAGGTCAGGAACAAGTCTGGTTGAATACCTTCGATCATTCTTGTTTCCATGATGGGGCTGCATACTCAGGAGTGTGTCTCACGTACGTGGATACACAGCGCTTAGAAGCAGCCTGTGTACAAGATCCTTCAGACTATTTGGATACTGGAGGCCAGTGTGAAAAGTATGAAAAGTGTTTAAAGTATGAAAAGTGATATATCTCTTTTTCAAGACATTTCAAGATGACATGAAAATCTAATAAGATGTTCTCCCTTGATGGTGTCCTGTACTAAGGCTCAAGCCCTCTCACTCCGGGTCCAGTCCCCATGACCTTGCATTGTGTCTCAGTTAAAACCCAATAGATACGTTGCAGTTCAATTCATTCCGTCATCTGTGGAATATTTTCGGTCGCGACTCGCAATCGGGGATAGCTAGGGTTCGATTCCCGAGGTTGGAGCAGAAATGGTTGGGCGCGTTTCCTTTCACCCTAATGCATCTGTTCACCTAGGTATCTGGGAGTTAGGTAACTGTTGTGGCTTGCCTCCCACGGTTACCTTGTGGAAGGGAATGATGCTCAACCACTTGGGGCTGGACGGTAGAGCGACGGTCTCGCTTATTGCAGGTCAGCGTTCAATCCCCCCGACCGTCCACAAGTGGTTGGGCACCATTCGTTTCCCCCGTCCCATCCCAAATCCTTATCCTGACCCCTTCCCTGTGCTATATAGTCGTAATGGCTTGGCTCTTTCCCCTGAGAAATCTCCCCGCCTTCCCTTGACCTTAAAGTGGGGGGGGGGAATAGGTCGATGTAACTCTAACATATATATTCCCAGGCTGCTTGTCCCGAGAAAACAAACAAATATATAAGAATCAAAACGGAACTCTTAAAAGACAAAAATAATTAGAAAATTGTGAGTTAATGAGTTAAATCAAAACAAACGTTAAATGCTAATTGGTGTGTTTCTCCCCCACTACTCGACACTAACATCAACAACTATCATTATAACTATACTTTGGGAGCCGGTCGGCCGAGCGGACAGCACGCTGGGCTTGTGATCCTGGGTTCGATCCCAGGCGCCGGCGAGAAACAATGGGCAGAGTTTCTTTCATCCTATGCCCCTGTTACCTAGCAGTAAAATAGGTACCTGGGTGTTAGTCAGCTGTCACGGGCTGCTTCCTGGGGGTGGAGGCCTGGTCGAGGACCGGGCCGCGGGGACACTAAAAAGCCCCGAAATCATCTCAAGATAACCTCAAGATAACTAGCCCCCAGAAAGTGGATCTGGTTCATGTAAATCTAAAATGACATTGAGAATTTAAATGGACAATGAACCTTCTCAAATTAATAACTATCCCCGTAGTAAAACTCCCCACGCAACATCACAAGCACCCAAAGTTATCTAGAGTTTAATTAATAACAAAACTAGGCGTTTCTGAGAACCGGTGAGTTATCAACTTGGTTATCTTGCTGTGAGGAATAAAATGTTATTAGTTATACGTTATACCAGTGACTAAATTATAAGTAATAATGATATTAATATTGATAATGAAGTAGATGGCAACTCACTGCTGGCTTTGCATGAAGCCATAGGGCGGTGGGGGCCCAACATAGGCTGGGCTGAAACATTCTCTTGAACCTCCGAGTGCATTTCCAGTTCAAACCGTAACACCCACGTTTCGAAACATCACCAAACAAAATTACAGGCACTAACTATCCTGTACAACTGGATTCAGGATCTTCTTGAGGTTATCTTGAGATGATTTCGGGGCTTTTTAGTGTCCCCGCGGCCCGGTCCTCGACCAGGCCTCCACCCCCAGGAAGCAGCCCGTGACAGCTGACTAACACCCAGGGACCTATTTACTGCTAGGTAACAGGGGCATAGGATGAAAGAAACTCTGCCCATTGTTTCTCGCCGGCGCCTGGGATTGAACCCAGGACCACAGGATCACAAGACCAGCGTGCTGTCCGCTCGGCCGACCGGCTCCCAATCAGGATGATCAGGTATTAATCTTTGGACGAGGTGGTGAATTCTAATCGATATTTTGGTGTAAACAGGAAGTGTTCTTGCAAGTTCTATATACCTCTTTTGGGTCGGATTGATTAAGCAGTCACGGAAGTACTTGCGAAACCTGTTCATCTCTTGTCAATTCTTGCGCTCTGCTTTAGCATTTAAATAAACAGTTTACCAGTTACTTCCCTTAGTGGTATAAACAGCCTTCTAGTGGTTCGCAGCTCATGTAAACTGTTTAATAAATATAACCAAATATTGAGAAACGAATAAGGATTTGGGGTGGGACGGGGGGAAAGGAATAGCACTCAACCACTTTGGACAGTCGGGAATGGAACGCCGACCTGCAAGCCGCTCTACCGTCCAGCCCAATTGGCTTGGTTCTCTAGTCACTTCCCGTTTATACAATCCGGTAATAATGAAAAAAACAAAAACACCAGCACAAGGTTTGTATAAATTAGAATGATTAAATAAATCACGATACATCACCGCATAAATTTCTCACCGCAGCCTCTGAATACATCTTGGTGAATTTATCAGCGTTATGTGTGGAAATTTAAGCCACAACTTTTTTATTTTTGTGTTTAGTGACGGAGGGAGAGAAGCCTCCTTCGCTATCAGTGTTTACCTGACCTCTATGTACAGGGGGACCTCGTAGCCTGGTGGATAGCGCGCAGGGCTCGTAATTCTGTGGCGCGGGTTCGATTCCCGCACGAGGCAGAAACAAATGGGCAAAGTTTCTTTCACCCTGAATGCCCCTGTTACCTAGCAGTAAATAGGTACCTGGGAGTTAGTCAGCTGTCACGGGATGCTTCCTGGGGGTGGAGGCCTGGTCGAGGACCGGGCCGCGGGGACACTAAAGCCCCGAAATCATCTCAAGATAACCTCAAGATAACCCTGCAACGCTACATGAAACTATCTACACTAATCAGCTGTTGACTTCCTTAAAGTAATTTGCAATTTCACTGAGTTACAACCAAGTCTCTAAAAATCCTTTCGTGTACTAGATTAGTAATTTGTGTTCTTTGTAGAATCCACAGATGTGGAAGCCCCTTGTTAGGGGGTGTTAACTACAGGGGATAATGTAGATAGGTTGTTAGGACTTCGACAGATTGTAGATTTATGTTACTTTTCATGTTATTTAGGTTCTCTAAGATGTAGGAGTTTTCCCAAGATGTTCCACAAACTCTATTCGTGTTCGTTGACTAGAAGGTGAAAGGACGACGACGTTTCGGTCCGTCCTGGACCATTCTCAAGTCGATTGTATTCCCTCTATTCAAGTCCCTCTATTCGTGTTCCTTTTCTGTTTGAACAGCACGGAACAGTCGCAGGGAACACCAGTGTGTAGGGCAGTGTCTTGAACAGTGCCACGACCTGAGCTGTTGTTTAACATTGTGGCAAATCTCCAGTGTCTGGAAGTATGTGGTGTGGTGTGGTGTGGTGTGGTGGGGTGTGGTGGGGTGTGGTGGGTTGTGGTGGGGTGTGGTGGGGTGGGGTGTGGTGGGTTGTGGTGGGGTGTGGTGTGGTGGGGTGTGGTGGGGTGTGGTGGGGTGTGGTGGGGTGTGGTGTGGTGGGGTGTGGTGGGGTGTGGTGGGTTGTGGTGGGGTGTGGTGGGGTGTGGTGTGGTGGGGTGTGGTGGGTTCTCTGTTGGTTCCTGTGGTGGCTCTAGTCCTTGGTGGCGTCTGGTACCTCACCAGACTCTCACTCTTCTCCCTAGATACCTCAGTGAGAGAGAGAGAGAGAGAGAGAGAGAGAGAGAGAGAGAGAGAGAGAGAGAGAGAGAGAGAGAGAGAGAGAGAGAGAGAGAGAGAGAGAGAGAGAGAGAGAGAGAGAGAGAGAGAGAGAGAGAGAGAGAGAGAGAGAGAGAGAGAGACATAAACAAAGACACAATCTACCTAAAAAATCATCAACTGCGTAAACAAATCGTAATATCCCACCATTATTTACCCACCTCAACTCCAAGAACAATTTCCCGTCAACAACTTCAATTACTTACCATAGAGCGGCCCGACACCACAAATTCCCCGGGATCTTTCACCGGCGGTGTAGACCACTATGCCACAATACCGGCCTATAATGACACTATAAACCCAGACGTGATGGTGAACCCCCCCCCCCACAGTGACAGTGACGAGCGGCATCACCATCCAGGTGTTGTATGGCGAAATTTACCAACGCGGGCAATACCGTGGGAAAATTCCGCCTGTCGTGGGAAAATATCGCAGCGGCATAGAGGCAAGAGAACTCATTTTGGTTCACGATGCCGGGGTTAGTATATTGCTCTGTGTGGGGCCAGGGAGAGTGCCAGGGGGGGGGAGAGCCAGAGACGGAGAGACAGAGACGTTTGGGCAACATTTCCTTTCATCTCATACTTCTGTTCGTCTGGCTGTAGTGGTTGGGCAACTGTTGTTGTTGCGACTAAGCTAGGGAAGATTAGTCGCTGGGTCTAGGGAACTGGGGGGTGGGGGGAGACTTCGATACAAGTAACACGCTTCCTGTCCCTGAGAATAGGGGTTCATGGTCCCTGAGAATAGGGGTTCATGGTCCCTGAGAATAGGGGGTTCATGTGTATGAGGTGAATCCCGTCTCTTGTGTTGACGGGTGTATTTCTACCTGGTGTATGTGTGTAAGCGGGTGTATTTCGGTCTTTGTGCGTGTACTCACCTATTTGTACTTTCGGGGGTTGAGCTCTGGCTCTTTGGTCCCGCCTCTCAACTGTCAATCAACTGGTGTACAGATTCCTGAGCCTACTGGGCTCTATCATATCTACACTTAAAACTGTGTATGGAGTCAGCCTCCACCACATCACTGCCTAATGCATTCCATTTACTAACTACTCTGACACTGAAAAAGTTATTTCTAATGTCTCTGTGGCTCATTTGGGTACTCAGCTTCCACCTGTGTCCCCTTGTTCGCGTCCCACCAGTGTTAAGTAAGCCATCCTTGTCTACCCTGTCAATTCCCCTGAGAATTTTGTATGCAGGGATCATGTCTAGTCGAGCTCTTCTGTCTTCCAGCGATGTGAGGTGCAGTTCCCTCAGCCTTTCCTCGTAACTCATGCCTCTTAGTTCTGGGACTAGCCTAGTGGCATACTTCTGAACCTTTTCCAGCTTCGCCTTGTGCTTGACAAGGTACGGGCTCCATGCTGGGGCCGCATACTCCAGGATTGGTCCTACATACGTAGTATATATGGTTCTGAAAGTGTCCTTACACAGGTTTCTGAAGGCAGTTCTGATGTTAGCCAGCCTCGCATATGCCGCTGATGTTATTCTTTTTATGTGGGCTTCAGGAGACAGGTTTGGCGTAATATCAACTCCCAGATCTTTCTCTCTCCGTTTCGTAAAGGTCTTCATCTCCCATTCGGTATACAGTGTCTGGCCTCCTGTTTCTTCCCCCTAGTTTCATTACCTTACATTTACTCGGGTTGAACTTTAGTAGCCATTTGTTGGACCATTCCTTCAGTTTGTCTAGATCATTTTGTAGCCTCATACTATCTTCCTCTGTCTTGATTATCCTCATAATTTTTGCATCATCAGCAAACATTGAGAGAAACGAGTCTATTCCCTCTGGGAGATCATTTACATATATCAGGAACAGTATCGTGTGTGTGCGTGTGTGCGTGTGTGCGTGTGTGCGTGTGTGCGTGTGTGTGTGCGTGTGTGTGTGTGTGTGTGTGTGTGTGTGTGTGTGTGTGTGTGTGTGTGTGTGTGTGTGTGTGTGTGTGTGTGTGTGTGTGTGTGTGTGTGTGTGTGTGTGTGTGCGTGTGTGCGTGTGTGCGTGTGTGCGTGTGTGTGTGTGTGTGTGTGTGTGTGTGCGTGTGTGCGTGTGTGTGTGTGTGTGCGTGTGTGCGTGTGTGCG
>NC_091180.1:19086927-19115990 GCF_040958095.1 Procambarus clarkii | reverse complement strand
TGCTGAAGAACGTCACAAGAGGTACCCCCGCTTACTAGAGATTGTTATAAAACACTAGAAACAGGAGATCCCCCTAGAAATCTGAATGCTGTTAAATGCAGTCTCAATATTAAATAATAGGCGGACTGACTACAGGCACTAAATTATAGACCAGTGTCACTGACTTTCTCTATATCATCTTCCCTCCTCTCTCTCTCTCTCCCTCTCTCTCTCTCTCTCTCTCTCTCTCTCTCTCTCTCTCTCTCTCTCTCTCTCTCTCTCTCTCTCCCTCTCTCTCCCTCTCTCTCTCTCTCTCTCTCTCTCTCTCTCTCTCCCCCCCCTCTCTCTCTCTCTCTCTCTCTCTCTCTCCCTCTATCCTCACACCTCTCACTCTCTCTCTTATCTCTCTCTCTGTCTATGAATTAATGTTCATCGTGTTCAAGTGATGACATAAGGAGACTCAGTCAGCTGCCAATCATTGATTAGAGGGAGAGCCTCTTTATTTGGCCCGAATCTTTCATCATAGGACCATAGAACTGACCACGACTAGCATATGACCGTCCTCTACCCCAATCCATTCACCCTGCAAAGTTGGGTGAGTGAAGATACAGAAGAAACAAGGGGCATCTCCAGGATACAATTACAGAATATTGTTTATTATAGTAATTAATTCATAAATACGTAATTACCATAGTATAATTAGTAAATCTGGCACTCTTTCAGTGCCTCAGAGTACCACTAACAGTCTGAGAAGTCAAACTCTCAAGCCCCTCCCCCCCCCCAATCTCTGGACAAAAAAGCGACCTATCGTGCTAATCATCCTGGAAATATGAGGGATTGTGAGAGCATGTCTGTGAGTTGATGGGGGGATGGGGGGGGGATGGGGGGGAGGGGGGGGGAGGGGGTCCTTGTCACCTCTTATTAACCCCGCCATTAATGGGATAAGGGGTGGGGGGTGTTAATGGGGGGCTACGACAGTGTTCCAGCTTGTTCCCTTCGACAACTTGGACATGACAAGGCACATGACAAGGCATGATTAAGGTCTGTTTATCATCTAGTGAGTGTGTGAGATATTTTTTTTTTATCTGACTGAAAGATATTTTTTTTTAATCTGAGTTTTTTTCTGAATGTAAGAATTTATTTTTTTCTCTCAGAGTTTTTTTTTCTTGAAGTGAGAGTTTTTTCAGTGCTTGTGAGAGTTTTTGTCTGTGAGTGTGAGAGTTTTTGTGAGTGAACTGTTTTTTTAGTGAGTTAATGAGTTCTGTAGCTAGAGGTGCGATCGCACTCAATGAGTGCGTGGGCGTTCTCGCTGTGAGGGCCTATCAGAGGACCCTTAACTTACTGTTGTTGAAAAAAAAAAAAATCCCAAATGTATTTTAATTTTCAAATTACGTCCCTTTCGGCCATACAGGAAAACGGCCAAAAGCGACATTATTTTTAAAAGTTGTTCACGGGAGGGAGTTCTGGCTGTGAGCGACGGAGTTCTCGCTACAAGTGAGGGCGTTCTCTCCCTCCACGTGAGAGAGAGAGAGAGAGAGAGAGAGAGAGAGTAGGAAAGCGAGCTCTCCCATGCTGCTCTATTTGCGCAGTGATGAGGAATTTCAGCACCTCGGAGTTTAAACAGGATTCGAACCTGTGTTTACCACCAGCAATGTTTACCTTTCCCGTGTCGCAGAGAAGAGCGGGGGGGGGGGGGGGGGTCTGAGAGGGTCTGAAAAGGGAAGGAGGGGGAAGATGTTAGAGGGTCTGAAGGGGTCTGAAAGGGGCTTGAGAGTGAAGGGGGAAGATGTTAGAGGGTCTGAAGGGGTCTGAAAGGGGCTTGAGAGTGAAGGGGGAAGATGTTAGAGGGTCTGAAGGGGTCTGAAAGGGGCTTGAGAGTGAAACTTTTCTCCTGCTAGCCAGCATCTACACCCTCAGATGTCACCATGGTAACCAGATAACCAGGATTAGAGTCCGTATGATTACTCAGTCCTCGGTCTTAATTGGTCTCTCTCTCTACCTGACCTGGTCGTACTAGGGACCAGTTACTCACCTATGACCCCACGAGTGACCTGACCTGGTCATATATTAGGACTTAACAGGACTGACCTGGTCATATATTAGGACTTAACAGGACTGACGTGGTCATAAATTAGGACTTAACAGGACTGACATGGTCATATATTAGGACTTAACAGGAATGACATGGTCATATATTAGGACTTAACAGGAATGACCTGGTCATATATTAGGACTTAACAGGACTGACGTGGTCATATATTAGGACTTAACAGGACTGACATGGTCATATATTAGGACTTAACAGGAATGACCTGGTCATATATTAGGACTTAACAGGACTGACCTGGTTATATATTAGGACTTAACAGGACTGACGTGGTCATATATTAGGACTTGACAGGACTGACAGGGTCATATATTAGGACTTAACAAGACTGATATGGGCATATATTAGGACTTAACAGGACTGACCTGGTCATATATTAGGACTTAACAGGTTTGACCTGGTCATATATTAGGACTTAACAGGACTCATCTGGTTATATATTAGGACTTAACAGGACTGACATGGTCATATATTAGGACTTAACAGGACTGACATGGTCATATATTAGGACTTAACAGGACTGACATGGTCATATATTAGGGCTTAACAGGACTGACATGGTCATATATTAGAACTTAACAGGACTGACCTGCTCATATATTAGGACTTAACAGGACTGACATGCTCATATATTAGGACTTAACAGGACTGACATGCTCATATATTAGGACTTAACAGGACTGACATGGTCATATATTAGGACTTAACAGGACTGACATGGTCATATATTAGGACTTAACAGGACTGACATGGTCATATATTAGGACTTAACAGGACTGACATGCTCATATATTAGGACTTAACAGGACTGACATGGGCATATATTAGGACTTAACAGGACTGACATGGGCATATATATATAAAAACTTAAATAATCTACTCACATTATGTCCTGACCTGAAAGGGGTTAGGGCTCAGGGAGCTTAAACCTCCAAAGAGCTCTGGGTACTGCAGCAGACCGTTCCTCGCGTACAGGTGGACAACGTCCCCGGACCACTCTCTGCCGGAACAGAGAACCGACCTCGGCAGCCACACTCCCGCTACCGCCGGTCGACCAACAATGAACTCTAGACTGCTTGTAGTTTTCTCAGATCACCCTGTACGCCTCTTGATGTTGGAGAGGGGTTCAGCGTCACACGTCTAGGGGGGGTTACGGCTCCATCACTGATCTCGTTGCCCTGTGCACACACCCTACTTGAGCCGCCGTGACTCCCCACTGTCGCCTTGTTTGGAATGATCTCCTCAATCCCCTCTTTTCTGAATTAGTATTCCTTACCACCCTGTCTATGGTTGTAATCCTTTCTCTCTCTCTCTCTCTCTCTCTCTCTCTCTCTCTCTCTCTCTCTCTCTCTCTCTCTCTCTCTCTCTCTCTTTTCTGCTTTCAGGGAAGCCTCACCAGGACAAGGACAAACACCAGTTGACTACACTCATTTAATGAACAAAGAACATATACAGTACACTATATAAGAAATGGAAATAGTAACATAAGACACTCCAAGTGACTACAACTTGGTTGTAATCCTATACTATACCCTTGCTTCACCAGCCGTCTATATCAAGTGGTCGCCCAACTCCTGACTTGCCACTTATTACTCCCTCACCAAATGGGGTTAACACTTGTCGGAATAATACAATACAATCAGCCCTAATATATATAAAACTCAGCCTATGGCTGTAACACTAGAAACATCAATACTACAAAGTCACGAAAGTATATAAAACTCAGCCTATGGCTGTAACACTAGAAACATCAGCATAGACATTCCTCAACACAAAACTGGCCAATCTCTCACCTTCCACAGCTTCTGGCACGCCACTGACATTCCAGCACTCTCCCAGTACACTATAAGTAGTCACCATGAACCTCCGCTCTGCGTGTAGAGGTTCACTACCCTGTATATGTCTAGCGTCTCCCAGAATCGTCTACAAGGGTCTTCTACAGCTCTCCCAGACTGCTACACAATGAAGTTTTCCTCGAACACCAGTGATGCTCCACCACTGATCCCACAGAAGCACGTGAAACTTCACTTCACTGCTCCTCTTCACAGATTGAGGTCCACCCTCCATTATGGGGCTCTGATCTTCCACAGAGTTCAGCGTCCACTCCTACAGCCTTGAAGTTCCATAGACTTCTCCTCCAAACAAACCTGCAATTTTCATTGCCAATAAAGATGTTTCCCTACTGAAGTATAACTAAATATATCCATATAAATAAGTATCTTCACTCGACTTCTCTTTAAACTCTCGCACGTTGCGACGGTACTCCCCCGTCTTGGGCGAGGCCATACTCGATGTCTAGGCAGCCGGCGCCGTCAGGAGCTATACTCCCTTAGTCACCCACTGACCTCCGTCGAGGGCGGGGTGCACCACTCCTCTCTCCAGGATATTCCTATATCTTTACTCTCTTATTTAAGCTTACTGCCTTAATAAAATATGCCTAATGTATTCATAAACACTTGCCACGCTCACTGGGCACACGATCAATCGCAGGCAACCACTAACAATTGGTGAAATAGACTTACCACTGAATTTATCAGGGGCGCGTTCAAGCCCCAGTCTTTGACATTGGAGATCTCCGTCACCACACACAAAATCGCCATTAAACTGCTTCACCAGGCCTCTCTCATTCCTGACCCGAGCACTAAGTCGTCTCCAGGCTTCATACACGAACGCCTGACTAGTTCTCCCTTTTGATGGAGCACGAAATTAGAGGTTCTTCCCTTCACTGTCAGGGACACCAAGACGATACAACCTCCTCCCACGACATCTGTCGCTCGAGTGAGGTCTAGACCCCTGCCGTGAGCCTTATACTTTGCCAACAAACTCTCGACATCTCATGTCAAGTATTTATTTACATATTTATTCACTTCCCATGCTTTTAGACTCTTCATTAACCTTAGCCAAGTATTTAATATATAGTCACATGTCTATATTTTCTTTGACCTCTCAGTTAGGTCTGGTTGGCTGAATAACTCTCACAGGGTAGACTCGCTTTTCAGGCTACCTGGAGTCATAACAATTAGGACTGGACTGGACGAGTTAGTATAGACAGGAGTAACCAAATGGGTTCATTCATTCCTATTTTTGCCAAGCTGTGTGAATAGGAAAGGTGGAGGGCTCGATAATGGGCGAACCATTAGTCCCCCTTCTTATAGGTTCGGAAACCCCTTATATTCCCTCCTTCGAGAAGAGGCTCAACATGAATAGGTATATATGTGGGTGGGGGGGGGGGGGGGGCTGGGTTATTAATATACCTATTTCATCTACAGTTGGGATATATCCTAGGGGGATATATATGAGGGCTTGTCTCTCTCTCTCTCCCTCTCTCTCTCTCTCTCTCTCTCTCTCTCTCTCTCTCTCCTGAAGCTCACATATAGGACACCATCTATACCACTTTACTCATATATGCGCTTTACATATATGGTATATCCCCTCTGCCTTAAACATTTACTAGCATATCCACTCTGCCTCATATATGGAACAATATATATGTTCAACACTTTTAAGATTTTGTGGTCGACTTAGGAACAATTTCAAGAGATATTTCCTCCTCAAGAACAATGCCATGTCCTGCCAGACTTGACAATGGAAGGTTGACAATGATTGACAATTGTAGTTGACAATATTTTACCAACCTAGGCTCTCCCGGAACGACTCACCCTTGCTAGGATCTCCAAAGGATCCTCGGGGGAGCGTCTGCAAGATCTGGCTACTAAGAGGAGGAGAGATGGTTAAGATTCGGTCAGGGGCTCCTGGATCAATTTGTAGCATCAAAGAGCAGGATGCGCAGCGTCTCGGAGGGGAATCTGATGCCACTTTCTCCACGGCTTCTTGGCGGTGTGGAGTCCTGTTGATAAGCTGAGTGATTTAGACAGGTAAAGAGCCCCACGTTATCTCTCTCTCCCATGTTGTTTGGCCTTGAGTTAGGAAAGCTGACTTGGGTCGATTAGACTTAAGAACGCAGGTTTGGGTGGACTTAAGAACGCAGGCTTGGGTGGACTAGACTTAAGAACGCAGGTTTGGGTGGACTTAAGAACGCAGGCTTGGGTGGACATGACTTAAGAACGCAGGTTTGGGTGGACTTAAGAACGCAGGCTTGGGTGGACTAGACTTAAGAACGCAGGTTTGGGTGGACTTAAGAACGCAGGCTTGGGTGGACTAGACTTAAGAACGCAGGTTTGGGTGGACTTAAGAACGCAGGTTTGGGTGGACTTAAGAACGCAGGCTTGGGTAGACTAGACTTAAGAACGCAGGTTTGGGTGGACTTAAGAACGCAGGCTTGGGTGGAATAGACTTAAGAACGCAGGTTTGGGTGGACTTAAGAACGCAGGCTTGGGTGGACTTAAGAACGCAGGCTTGGGTGGACTTAAGAACGCAGGCTTGGGTGGACTTAAGAACGCAGGTTTGGGTGGACTTAAGAACGCAGGCTTGGGTGGACTTAAGAACGCAGGCTTGGGTGGACTTAAGAACGCAGGCTTGGGTGGACTTAAGAACGCAGGCTTGGGTGGACTTAAGAACGCAGGATTGGGTGGACTTAAGAACGCAGGCTTGGGTGGACTTAAGAACGCAGGCTTGGGTGGACTTAAGAACGCAGGCTTGGGTGGACTTAAGAACGCAGGCTTGGGTGGACTTAAGAACGCAGGCTTGGGTGGACTTAAGAACGCAGGCTTGGGTGGACTTAAGAACGCAGGCTTGGGTGGACTTAAGAACGCAGGCTTGGGTGGACTTAAGAACGCAGGCTTGGGTGGACTTAAGAACGCAGGCTTGGGTGGACTTAAGAACGCAGGCTTGGGTGGACTTAAGAACGCAGGCTTGGGTGGACTTAAGAACGCAGGATTGGGTGGACTTAAGAACGCAGGCTTGGGTGGACTTAAGAACGCAGGCTTGGGTGGACTTAAGAACGCAGGCTTGGGTGGACTTAAGAACGCAGGCTTGGGTGGACTTAAGAACGCAGGCTTGGGTGGACTTAAGAACGCAGGCTTGGGTGGACTTAAGAACGCTGGCTTGGGTGGACTTAAGAACGCAGGCTTGGGTGGACTTAAGAACGCAGGCTTGGGTGGACTTAAGAACGCAGGCTTGGGTGGACTTAAGAACGCAGGCTTGGGTGGACTTAAGAACGCAGGATTGGGTGGACCTAAGAACGCAGGCTTGGGTGGACTTAAGAACGCAGGCTTGGGGGAACTTAAGAACGCAGGCGTGGATGGACTTAAGAACGCAGGCTTGGGGGAACTTAAGAACGCAGGCGTGGATGGACTTAAGAACGCAGGATTGGGTGGACTTAAGAACGAAGGCGTGGATGGACTTAAGAACGCAGGCTTGGGTGGACTTAAGAACGCAGGCTTGGGTGGACTTAAGAACGCAGGATTGGGTGGACCTAAGAACGCAGGCTTGGGTGGACTTAAGAACGCAGGCTTGGGGGAACTTAAGAACGCAGGCGTGGATGGACTTAAGAACGCAGGCTTGGGGGAACTTAAGAACGCAGGCGTGGATGGACTTAAGAACGCAGGATTGGGTGGACTTAAGAACGAAGGCGTGGATGGACTTAAGAACGCAGGCTTGGGTGAACTTAAGAACGCAGGCTTGGGTGGACTTAAGAACGCAGGCTTGGGTGGACTTAAGAACGCAGGCTTGGGTGGACTTAAGAACGCAGGATTGGGTGGACTTAAGAACGCAGGCTTGGGTGGACTTAAGAACGCAGGCTTGGGTGGACTTAAGAACGCAGGCTTGGGTGGACTTAAGAACGCAGGCTTGGGTGGACTTAAGAACGCAGGCTTGGGTGGACTTAAGAACGCAGGCTTGGGTTGACTTAAGAACGCAGGCTTGGGTGGACTTAAGAACGCAGGCTTGGGTGGACTTAAGAACGCAGGATTGGGTGTACCTAAGAACGCAGGCTTGGGTGGACTTAAGAACGCAGGCTTGGGGGAACTTAAGTACGCAGGCGTGGATGGACTTAAGAACGCAGGCTTGGGGGAACTTAAGAACGCAGGCGTGGATGGACTTAAGAACGCAGGATTGGGTGGACTTAAGAACGAAGGCGTGGATGGACTTAAGAACGCAGGCTTGGGTGGACTTAAGAACGCAGGCTTGGGTGGACTTAAGAACGCAGGCTTGGGTGGACTTAAGAACGCAGGATTGGGTGGACCTAAGAACGCAGGCTTGGGTGGACTTAAGAACGCAGGCTTGGGGGAACTTAAGAACGCAGGCGTGGATGGACTTAAGAACGCAGGCATGGGGGAACTTAAGAACGCAGGCGTGGATGGACTTAAGAACGCAGGATTGGGTGGACTTAAGAACGAAGGCGTGGATGGACTTAAGAACGCAGGCTTGGGTGGACTTAAGAACGCAGGCTTGGGTGGACTTAAGAACGCAGGATTGGGTGGACCTAAGAACGCAGGCTTGGGTGGACTTAAGAACGCAGGCTTGGGGGAACTTAAGAACGCAGGCGTGGATGGACTTAAGAACGCAGGATTGGGTGGACTTAAGAACGAAGGCGTGGATGGACTTAAGAACGCAGGCTTGGATGGACTTAAGAACGCAGGATTGGGTGGACTTAAGAACGAAGGCGTGGATGGACTTAAGAACGCAGGCTTGGGTGGACTTAAGAACGCAGGCTTGGGTGGACTTAAGAACGCAGGCTTGGCTGGACTTAAGAACGCAGGCTTGGGTGGACTTAAGAACGCAGGCTTGGGTGGACTTAAGAACGCAGGCTTGGCTGGACTTAAGAACGCAGGCTTGGCTGGACTTAAGAACGCAGGCTTGGCTGGACTTAAGAACGCAGGCTTGGCTGGACTTAAGAACGCAGGCTTGGCTGGACTTAAGAACGCAGGCTTGGCTGGACTTAAGAACGCAGGCGTGGATGGACTTAAGAACGCAGGCGTGGATGGACTTAAGAACGCAGGCGTGGATGGACTTAAGAACGCAGGATTGAGTTGCGAGGTGTTAGCATTAAGTGAATTATCACCTTACAATCACCTTATAGGAATAGTTACTTACTTCTTAGGTGAATTGTTTTAACTAAATGTCCTTAGTTAACAGATTTTGAAGACGCATGCTTCAGCTCCTGGACCCAGCTTTTCAATCCATCCCCTAGTAGGACAATATATATATAGTTACAAAAGGGAACTTTTACAACATATATTAACATTTTGTTAAAAAAAGTCTAGCCTATTAACAAAGGAAAAAAACGGGAACAATTATCTACCCTAACTAATCCTAGGCCTATCTTAACATTTCGCACGCCTATTCTAACCTTGGCTTACATATAATATATATACCTTTAATGTATTATGAACATTGATTCTATCTTTGGCCTATTTTTGTTAATATCTATACGCCTCCCTTAGCTCACTTGGTCCTAAATAAAACTCGCGGACATTTCCTCTCTGGATCGCGACACTGAGGCGCTGAAACAGGAAACTGGCCGCTCTAGGGTTACTGGCTTGTCTGGCAAGTTTCCCCCTCCCACCTCCTTCAGGAAGTTAAGTACCCACTTAAGGGATAACCCACCTTAGGAAATAGGTAAGTCTGGGCAAAGCCAGGCACCTTGTGAGAAGGTACAAAGCATCGTGAGTATCCAACGCCCCTATTCTTTCCTCCATCCTCCTCAGGTCGTTCAGCTTTTCTTCGAGGACTACCTTCGAGGGCTACCTTCGAGGACTACCTTCGAGGACTACCTTCGAGGACTACCTTCGAAGACTACCTTCGAGGACTACCTCAATGGTGCTCGAGCCTAGAGGTGCCCCTAGCAGCACACTGTTGGTGGGAGCGATCACTTGGGCTCCTGGCAATATGATTCGTACTGCATCTATTGGCTGGATGAGATGATTTCACACTCTGATGAGTTTAGGGTGAGGCCTAACTCCTTTTCCCTAGATTTTACCAGCTGTAGATCTCCTAGCAGGGATTCCTGTGTCCCTGCCAGGGTGCCATCGTCCAGGAAACATATGTTGAGTTCGCTGATCAACCTGTTTGTGACTTCAGCGGAAACAGCGGAAAACATCTGGAGCGGAAATAACTTCATGTTCCTCAAACAGTATTGTCGATTTCTTACGAAACTTACGATTTCTTCGTTTCCCCGCGGAAACGAACGGCCGTTAACTAGTGGAACATGTGTTCGAACTGCTTCGAATATCACATCTCTGTTTACCTGGCTGAGAGCATTTTTAAAAACAAGTTTAATTAAGACTTAATTTTCCGGGAGATGATTAATGGAGACTCGTGCTGCGTTAGCTGTTTCTTCACTGCCAAAACGTATTTCATGGGGTCGAAACATCGTAACAGCTACCCTGGTAACGAGGCACCGAAGTGTGTTACCCACGGCAATTGGTCTGACTCCACTATCCTTCACCTCCAAGGAACAACGGGATGTTCCGATGACGAAGAAGGGTTTAATTGTATCTGGGATCAGCCCAGAGAGGCAGTCGTTGACAAACTTCGTGACCTCTGACAGTAGTGTCTCGGTAACTTCTCCGAGAACTGGGATTGTCATCTCCTTGAGGTGGTGAGTACTCCAGTGTGTCCCCCTGCTGAGCCTGGTGGCCTGACATGATGGCTCTGTATACCTTTGTTTCTTCAAGGAACTGTGGCCTTAGATATGAGACATTTATCTCTATAAAAGTGGAACACTTTCGCCCGGGCATGACGCAATGCTGCGTCGTCCGTTTACTGTCGGTAATCACGGGCATGACGCAATGCTGCGTCGTCCACTAAAATAATCGCCAAAAATCAGGTTTTAATCCGATTTTTTGGAGACTGGTTTTAACATAGTGTTCTAGAAAGGATTTTTTTGGCTAATTTGGATTCCTATTTGCAAACTGTCATTGGAACCTAATTTAGGTCTAACTATACACCAAATGAAAAAAAATTAATAATATTAATTTATATTTGGAAAAATTCACATTTGGGATAGACAGATAATATATTAAAGAATGCACTGTTTGGGCACGGTTGCAGCTTGCACGAGCCTAGCCTGCGGACGCCTTGCATTCAAGCCTCCACAAGAGCTTGTTGACCAAGCCGGGCGTATAGTTTAATCCTGTACACAGTCCAGCACAGGATTAATTAATTGATGATGATTAATCCACCACATGAGGTGGGCACGGGCATGAATAGCCCCGGGACCACTACACAAGTGTACTTTGAGTGTATATACACAGGGAAGTGATTGGGGAGGGGGTGTATGTGTTCCTGATTGTGAATCTCTTGGTGCATGTTTCTCTGATTGGTTTGTTGGTAACTTCAACTTACTACTGAAACATACAGCACTTACTATAATCCCAATTTAGACGATCAATAGATATACAGCAACTAATACACATACGAATAGTATACACATTAAATATATTCATTCACATATGCATGGGTATGATAATATACGGATTTAAAATATACATTCACGAACACATACAAATAGTAAAGAAATGGAAAATATTAATTTTCACGCAGATACGAATGGGATAAACTTCGAATTTTCACGCAGATACGAATGGGATAAACTCTGAAAACATTCTTTTTGTTATTTAACTAAACGGATTTAAAAATTATAACTTATTTCACCTTTACTTTCCTCAGCTCATTGGAAAAAATTGCTAAAAACAAAAAAAAAAAATCCTTCGTTTGCTCTCGGCAACGAAGAATTAATTATCGAACTGTCAGATTGGCCTCGTGTGCAACATGCAATGTCTGTAACAACGAAAAAGATATATACAATTACTCGTTCGTTAGCGGTTGTCCTGTGTGACTCGCTAGACCTGTTCGCTCGTTAAGTGCTGAATCCATTTTTTGGAGCGAGAATTTTTGTGTCAGCGAGCGTTTGAAGGCATACACAGAACACAGACATTAAAGGCATTTCGTAATTCCAAGTGAATTAAAAAATAAAAATGGAAAAAAAAATTATACTGAACATCATTCTGATTTTGTTAAGGGAAGATATTATTTCTTAGTTACAAGATTGTTAGATGGCTGTCTGCTTGTTTGGCTTTAGTCTACTAGCTCTCTGTCTGTTTAACTGCTGCTCTGCTCTGCTTGTCTCTAACTGCTGCTCTACTTGACTCTTTCAATATCTTTCAACATGTCTTTCAATATCACTCTCAATCTCTCTCTCCCTTGTAACACAAGTCACTCTCACTCTCTCTCTCTCTCTCTCTCTCTCTCTCTCTCTCTCTCTCTCTCTCTCTCTCTCTCTCTCTCTCTCTCTCTCTCTCTCTCTCTCTCTCTCTCTCTCTCTCTCTCTCTCTCTCTCTCTCTCTCTCTCTCTCTCTTTCTCTCTGTCTCTCTCTCCCCTTCATTCCCAACAAATCATCAGTTATTTGTTCCTACTCTCCCTCCTTGCCTATTCTCCTTCCTTCCTTTCTTCCTTCCTTCCTTCCTATCCTTCTCTCTATCCTCCCTATCCTGCCTGTCCTCCCCTCCTCCCCCCCCCCGCCAGGCAACAAATTATTCTGCCTCTATTGACACATCAACTCAGCCTGCTTCTCTCAAATTGAATACACACACAAGTCGCATTTGTTGGCAGTTTTCGGTTGACCTCTGACCTCTGTGGTTTCCAATTGATCATTAACTCGATATATTTCCAGCTGCCCTCTTAACTGCACATGTTTCCAGCTGGTCTCTAACAACCTAGTTAGTATCTAACTGCTTATTTCCCAGACCGTCAAATATATGAATACTTCGATTTCAACAAATTTTCTTCGATAAAACAGAACAATTAACAGTTCAAAATGTGAAAATGAAATTCAAATTGGCTCATTTATTTGTGTACCTTTGAGGCGCTAGATTAATTAATACTTGATTCCTAATTGACTTCTAATTGATTATACCGCTGTCAGTAGTGAAGTTATAGCCATTATGAAGATTATAATTACGTGAAGGGTGGGGGGGGGGGGGTCTCGTAGGTGGGATTCCAACCCCCCGTACAACGTGGTGGGATTTATTTATCAAAATACCTTATACTCGAGAAAATTAATCTAGCCCGAGAATAATTAATCTAGGGAGCCGGTCGGCCGAGTGGACAGCACGCGGGACTTGTGATCCTGTGGTCCTGGGTTCGATCCCAGGCGCCGGCGAGAAACAATGGGCAGAGTTTCTTTCACCCTATGCCCCTGTTACCTAGCAGTAAAATAGGTACCTGGGTGTTAGTCAGCTGTCACGGGCTGCTTCCTGGGGGTGGAGGCCTGGTCGAGGACCGGGCCGCGGGGACACTAAAGCCCCGAAATCATCTCAAGATAACCTCAAGATAGCCCGCCGGCATCCTGTCACGTCTCCAGCTGGGGTGGAAATTTTACACCTGGGGTGAATTGTTGCCCCCGGAGGGGGTGGGGGTGGGGGGGGGGGTGAAAATTCCGCATCTAGTTGGAATTTTTTTTTCTCTCTTACTCCTTTCACCAAAAACATTCCCCCCTCTCCTCACCTTGGTGAAATTTTCGCATCTGGAGAAAACTTTCCACCTGGGTAACATATCCCTCATCACCCCCCCCCCCCCGGGTGAAAAAAAAATCACATTTGAATGAAAACGTTGCTCCCTGAGGAGAGTATTTTACACCTTGGGTGATTATTTCGCACCCTGGGTGAAACTTTCGCACCCTGGGTGAAATTTTCGCACCCTGGGTGAAACTTTCGCACCCTGGGTGAAATTTTCGCACCCTGGGTGAAACTTTCGCACCCTGGGTGAAACTTTCGCACCCTGGGTGAAACTTTCGCACCCTGGGTGAAACTTTCGCACCCTGGGTGAAACTTTCGCACCCTGGGTGAAACTTTCGCACTTGCGAGAGAAGCCTGAGAGCACAAACGGTTCCACAACTATCCCGGGGATCCTAATACGATTAAAAAAAAAAGAAAAACAAATATGAACGTGACCAGATAGATTCTAGATGACAATGTTCATAGTTCTCAAACAAACCCCCGAACATGTCTCCAAATTGTCTCATTAATGTTCCATCTTTCTTCTCCTTCAAGACGTCTTATATATATATATATATATATATATATATATATATATATATATATATATATATATATATATATATATATATATATATATATATATCAGACCACGGAGGAAAAATGAAACAGAAATTTCCTTAAGTACTTTCGTATATTAATACATCTTCAGAAGGAGTGACTCCTTCTGAAGATGTTCGCGTACCACCAGTGTTGAATAGTTCATCCTTGTTTACCCTGTTAATTCCCTTGAGGATTTTGTTGGTAATGATCATGTCTCCCCTTACTCTTCTGTCTTCCAGTGTCGTAAGGTGCATTTCCCACAGCCTTTCCTCGTAACTCATGCCTCTTAGTTCTGGGACTAGTCTAGTGGCATAACTTTTTACTTTTTCCAGCTTCGTCTTGTGCTTGACAAGGTACGGGCTCCATGCTGGGGCCGCATACTCCAGGATTGGTCTTACATATGTGGTATACTAGGTTCTGAATAATTCCTTACACAGGTTCCTGAAGGCAGTTCTGATGTTAGCCAGCCTCGCATATGCCGCAGATGTTATTCTTTTGATGTGGGCTTCAGGAGACAGGTTTGGTGTGATATCAACTCCTAGATCTTTCTCTCTGTCCTTTTCATGGAGGACTTCATCTCCCATTCTGTATCCTGTGTCTGGCCTCCTGTTTCCACTACCTCGTTTCATTACCATCATTTACTCGGGTTGAACTTTGTTAGACATTTGTTAGACCAAGCATTTAGTCTTTCTAGGTCATCTTGTAACCTCCTACTATCATCCTCTGTTTTAATCCTCCTCATAATTTTTGCATGAGAGGAACGATTCTATACCCTCTGGGAGATCATTTACATTTATCAGAATCAGTATAGGTCCAAGGACTGACCCCTGCGGGACTCCACTGGTGACGTCTCGCCAGTCTGAGACCTCACCCCTCACACTGACTCGTTGTCTTCTGTTACTTAGGTACTCCCTTATCCAATGGAGTACCTTCCCTTTCACTCCAGCCTGCATCTCCAGCTTTCGCACTAGTCTCTGGTGTAGTACTGTGTCAAAGGCTTTCTGGCAATCCGAAAATATGCAGTCTGCCCACCCCTCTCTTTTTTACCGGATTCTTGTTGCCTGATCATAATTCAATTAATCAAGTGAAGTAGGACTTGCCATCCCTGAAACCATGTTGGTGTTGTGTCACAAAGTTCCTTCGTTCCAGATGTTCCATCAGTTTGCATGGTATGCAGGTTAGGGACACTGGCCTGTCGTTCAGTTCCTCCTGTCTATCCCCTTTCTTGTATATCGGGACTACGTTTGCCATCTCCCAAATTTTTGGCAGTTCACCTGTTACCAGTATTTTGCTATACACCATGGAGAGTGGCAGGCACAGTGCTTCTGCTCCTTCCTTTAATATCCAAGGGGAGAATCCATCCGGGCCTATAGCCTTTGTGACATCCAACTCCAGCAAAAGCTTCCTTACATCCCCACTGGTAATCCCAAACTCCTATAGTGGTGTCAGGTTAACTATTCCCTCTCTTATCTCTGGAACTTCTCCTTGCTCTAATATGAAGACCTCCTGGAAATTCATATTGCGTTCCTCACACACTTCCTTGTCGTTTGTAGTGAATCCTTTTGCCCCTATCCTCAGTCTCATTACTTGTTCCTTCACTGTTGTCTTTCTCCTGATGTGTCTGTGTGTTGCATTATGTGATGTGTAGTGTGGTGTATCGCATACAGTATCTCACCTTGTATTAACAAATTGCATTATACAACGTGTTCCTGTCTTCGTCTGTATTCATCAGTAAAACTTGAGATACAGTAGAGTACAGTATTTACAGTTCAGGAATTAAACTGGTAAACCAGTTTACCAGTTTAATTCCTGAACAGTAAACACTGTACTCTACTGTACCCCGAGTCCTGTAACACCGGTCCGGTTACAGAGGTTACAGAGGGAGTCCTCTACTGGTCGGTCCTCTTTAATAGCGTTGCTCACTGTCACACAAGAGCGTAAAACACAGATTTATTTTAAACATTAATTAAATAATTTAGAATTATTTTTAATATATATATCTGTGTATATATATATATATATATATATATATATATATATATATATATATATATATATATATATATTGTGGGTGTGTTATTATTATTATTAATTTATATTATTTTTATTGTAGTTGTTGTTGTTGTTAACTCGGTTCTCATACACAACATGATCTTTAGTTGTGATACAACATATACAACATGCCCACCGTGAGCCATAGTCCTGACGTAGATGATCCTGACTCCTGCCTTTCTCAGCATGTAGAGAAATGACCTGATCATGCTAGCAAGTGTGATCAGACTTAGCTATGTGTGTCTCTATGTGTCTCTATGTGTCTCTATATGCCTCTATTTGTCTCTATGTGCCTCTATGTGCCTCTATGTGTCTCTATGTGTGTCTCTATGTGCCTCTATATGTCTCTATGTGTCTCTATGTGCCTCTATATGTCTCTATGTGTGTCTCTATGTGCCTCTATATGTCTCTATGTGTCTCTATGAGTCTCCATGTGTCTCTATGTGTCTCTATGAGTCTCTATGTGTCTCTATGTGTCTCTATATGCCTCTATTTGTCTCTATGTGCCTCTATGTGTCTCTATGTGTGTCTCTATGTGTCTCTATATGCCTCTATTTGTTTCTATGAGTCTCTATGTGTCTCTATGTGCCTCTATATGTCTCTATGAGTCTCTATGTGCCTCTATGTGTGTCTCTATGTGTCTTTATGTGTCTCTATGTGCCTCTATGTGTCTCAATGTGTGTCTCTATGTGTCTCTGTGTCTCTATGTGCCTCTATGTGTGTCTCTATGTGTCTTTATGTGTCTCTATGTGCCTCTATGTGCCTCTATGTGTCTCAATGTGTGTCTCTATGTGTCTCTGTGTCTCTATGTGCCTCTGTGTGTGTCTCTATGTGTCCTTATGTGTCTCTATGTGTCTCTATGTGCCTCTACGTGCTCATCCATCTCTTCTGTCCCTATCTCCTTGTTTCTATATTTCGTCAATCTCTCTTATTTCAGCTTTATTCATCTTCCCGTCTCTCTCTTCTTCCTCTTTCTGGTCACTTTGTTTATCTTCATCTCCGCCACCAAGGGAGCGGCCATTAGCCCCTTCTTTACGCTTTGCTTCTCCCACTTTTGTCCTCCTGATTGTCTCTCTTCCTTTCACCTCTCCCCTCACTTCCTCTCCCCTTCCCTCGTGCCCTTTTCCCCTTTGGTCTTCCACAGTGAGGGATGAGGTCAGACAAAGGGACAAACCGGCCTCTGCCACTTTACACTTGATCACTTACAGTTCCATAGTGGCGAAAAGGAGATTTCTAGATTTATATCAATAAACCAGCGAATAACGGCTGGGGAATATACACTGAGATGTATATATATACACTCCTCTTCTCGGTATACATATACTGAGAGTTTATATTAGTCTTGGACTATATATTTAAGACTAAAGTAGATACTTGCTGGTTGGTCAGTAGCCAGCTGTGCCTCTCCAGGGCACACCTGGGGTACGTATATAGAGAAGCTGTTACCCATGCAGCAGAGGAAGAAGAGAAAGACGGGAAGATGAATAAAGGTGAAATAAGAGAGATTGACGAAATATAGAAACAAGGAGATAGGGACTGAAGAGATGGATGAGCACATAGAGACACATAGAGACACATAGAGACAAATAGAGGCATATAGAGACACAATGATACACATAGAGGCCTATAGAGACACATAGAGGCACATAGAGGCACATAGACACACATAGAGACACACATAGAGACACACATAGAGACACACATAGAGACACATAGAGGCCCTTCTGCGTTACTAACTGCAGCCAAAGAACCAACAAACAAGTTTGGTGTTGCATTTGACAGGTGAGTTACTGACAGCGGAGAGATATACGTCACTGTCACAAAATATATAAAAAATAGACTAACCAAACGGTTAGGCTAATTTAAACACACAAGAGGGGGTCCTCGCTACAACACAAGCGGGGGTCTCGCTACAACACAAGAGGGGGTCCTCGCTACAACACAAGAGGGGGGGGGGTCCTCGCTACAACACAAGCGGGGGTCTCGCTACAACACAAGAGGGGGGGGGGGGTCCTCGCTACAACACAAGCGGGGGTCTCGCTACAACACAAGCGGGGGTCTCGCTACAACACAAGCGGGGGTCTCGCTACAACACAAGAGGGGGTCCTCGCTACAACACAAGCGGGGGTCTCGCTACAACACAAGAGGGGGTCCTCGCTACAACACAAGCGGGGGTCTCGCTACAACACAAGCGGGGGTCTCGCTACAACACAAGAGGGGGTCCTCGCTACAACACAAGCGGGGGTCTCGCTACAACACAAGCGGGGGTCTCGCTACAACACAAGAGGGGGTCCTCGCTACAACACAAGCGGGGGTCTCGCTACAACACAAGCGGGGGTCTCGCTACAACACAAGAGGGGGTCTCGCTACAACACAAGCGGGGGTCTCGCTACAACACAAGCGGGGGTCCTCGCTACAACACAAGAGGGGGTCTCGCTACAACACAAGAGGGGGTCCTCGCTACAACACAAGAGGGGGTCCTCGCTACAACACAAGAGGGGGTCCTCGCTACAACACAAGAGGGGGTCTCGCTACAACACAAGAGGGGGTCCTCGCTACAACACAAGAGGGGGTCCTCGCTACAACACAAGAGGGGGTCTCGCTACAACACAAGAGGGGGTCCTCGCTACAACACAAGAGGGGGTCTCGCTACAACACAAGAGGGGGTCTCGCTACAACACAAGCGGGGGTCTCGCTACAACACAAGCGGGGGTCTCGCTACAACACAAGCGGGGGTCTCGCTACAACACAAGCGGGGGTCTCGCTACAACACAAGCGGGGGTCCTCGCTACAACACAAGCGGGGGTCTCGCTACAACACAAGCGGGGGTCTCGCTACAACACAAGCGGGGGTCCTCGCTACAACACAAGCGGGGGTCCTCGCTACAACACAAGCGGGGGTCTCGCTACAACACAAGCGGGGGTCCTCGCTACAACACAAGCGGGGGTCCTCGCTACAACACAAGCCGGGGGTCCTCGCTACAACACAAGCGGGGGTCCTCGCTACAACACAAGCGGGGGTCTCGCTACAACACAAGCGGGGGTCTCGCTACAACACAAGCGGGGGTCCTCGCTACAACACAAGCGGGGGTCCTCGCTACAACACAAGCGGGGGTCCTCGCTACAACACAAGAGGGGGTCCTCGCTACAACACAAGAGGGGGTCCTCGCTACAACACAAGCAGGGGTCCTCGCTACAACACAAGCGGGGGTCTCGCTACAACACAAGCGGGGGTCCTCGCTACAACACAAGCGGGGGTCCTCGCTACAACACAAGAGGGGGTCCTCGCTACAACACAAGCGGGGGGTCTCGCTACAACACAAGAGGGGGTCCTCGCTACAACACAAGCGGGGGGTCCTCGCTACAACACAAGCGGGGGTCCTCGCTACAACACAAGCGGGGGTCCTCGCTACAACACAAGCGGGGGTCCTCGCTACAACACAAGCGGGGGTCTCGCTACAACACAAGCGGGGGTCTCGCTACAACACAAGCGGGGGTCCTCGCTACAACACAAGCGGGGGTCCTCGCTACAACACAAGCGGGGGGTCTCGCTACAACACAAGAGGGGGTCCTCGCTACAACACAAGAGGGGGTCCTCGCTACAACACAAGCGGGGGTCCTCGCTACAACACAAGCGGGGGTCCTCGCTACAACACAAGCGGGGGTCCTCGCTACAACACAAGCGGGGGTCCTCGCTACAACACAAGCGGGGGTCCTCGCTACAACACAAGCGGGGGTCCTCGCTACAACACAAGCGGGGGTCTCGCTACAACACAAGCGGGGGTCTCGCTACAACACAAGCGGGGGTCTCGCTACAACACAAGCGGGGGTCTCGCTACAACACAAGAGGGGGTCCTCGCTACAACACAAGAGGGGGTCCTCGCTACAACACAAGAGGGGGTCCTCGCTACAACACAAGCGGGGGTCTCGCTACAACACAAGCGGGGGTCTCGCTACAACACAAGCGGGGGTCCTCGCTACAACACAAGCGGGGTCCTCGCTACAACACAAGCGGGGGTCTCGCTACAACACAAGCGGGGGTCCTCGCTACAACACAAGCGGGGGTCTCGCTACAACACAAGCGGGGGTCTCGCTACAACACAAGCGGGGGTCCTCGCTACAACACAAGCGGGGGTCTCGCTACAACACAAGCGGGGGTCTCGCTACAACACAAGCGGGGGTCCTCGCTACAACACAAGAGGGGGGGTCCTCGCTACAACACAAGCGGGGGTCTCGCTACAACACAAGCGGGGGTCTCGCTACAACACAAGCGGGGGTCCTCGCTACAACACAAGCGGGGGTCCTCGCTACAACACAAGCGGGGGCCTCGCTACAACACTAGCGGGGGTCTCGCTACAACACAAGCGGGGGTCTCGCTACAACACAAGCGGGGGTCCTCGCTACAACACAAGCGGGGGTCTCGCTACAACACAAGCGGTGGTCTCGCTACAACACAAGCGGGGGTCTCGCTACAACACAAGCGGGGGTCCTCGCTACAACACAAGCGGGGGTCCTCGCTACAACACAAGCGGGGGCCTCGCTACAACACAAGCGGGGGTCTCGCTACAACACAAGCGGGGGTCCTCGCTACAACACAAGCGGGGGCCTCGCTACAACACAAGCGGGGGTCTCGCTACAACACAAGCGGGGGTCTCGCTACAACACAAGCGGGGGTCCTCGCTACAACACAAGCGGGGGTCTCGCTACAACACAAGCGGGGGTCTCGCTACAACACAAGCGGGGGTCTCGCTACAACACAAGCGGGGGTCTCGCTACAACACAAGCGGGGGTCTCGCTACAACACAAGCGGGGGGGGTCTCGCTACAACACAAGCGGGGGTCTCGCTACAACACAAGCGGGGGGGGGGGGGGTCTCGCTACAACACAAGCGGGGGGGGGGGGGGTCCTCGCTACAACACAAGCGGGGGTCTCGCTACAACATAAGCGGGGGGGGGTCTCGCTACAACACAAGCGGGGGTCTCGCTACAACACAAGCGGGGGTCTCGCTAGAACACAAGCGGGGTCTCGCTAGAACACAAGCGGGGGCCTCGTTAGTGTAAGTGCGTTAGTGAGTTAGTGCGATGGTTAGTGGGTTAGTGCGGTGGTTAGTGGGTTAGTGCGGTGGTTAGTGGGTTAGTGCGGTGGTTAGTGGGTTAGTGCGGTGGTTAGTGGGTTAGTGCGGTGTTTAGTGGGTTAGTGCGGTGTTTAGTGGGTTAGTGCGGTGGTTAGTGGGTTAGTGTGTTATAGTAGTAGTAGTAGGCATCCATCAGTCTCAGGAGACTATGGAGTTGGGCTCTGGTTGTCGGTCTGGAGTGGCCTCACCAGGGCACAAAGCCTGGGTAGGTTGATTCGGGGGAGAAGCTGTTACCCATGCAGCAAGTCACCCCCCCCCCCCTCTCTCCACGGCGCTGAAAGTCTCCAATTGAAAGGCATACGCCAATACGATTGGTTAGTGCGGAGGGTTGGTGGGTTAGAGAAGGTTACTCACCAGTAACCTGCTCTGTGGTTAGACCAGGCTACTCAATGTTTTGTGCCTGTTTAAACGCGCGGGGATATATCCATTTATGTCTTACCTGTTATATCAGTTACGTCTGGGATTACCGTCTTATCCTCGACGGCATTGGCTCTCCCGCCCTGAGCCATCGCTAATCTAATCATGGCTTCGATCCAATCAGCAATCGCCTCCCCGCTGATGATATCACGAGTCAACGCGAATTTCTGCGCTGTAAGGAAGTCCTTATTCGACAACTGGCGGTAGAGCCAGAATATCCAGGTCGTGTCGAATTCCTTCTGTCGCCTGGGTCGACTCTTCAAGCTAATATCATACGTCACTTCCAGACGATCCGCGGGGAACAATACGTTGAATTGGACGGTAAGGTCGAAGCCGCCTGTCGGTTGGAAAGATATCCGAACGGCGAACTCCGGATCTGTGGTGAGAACGCGTCCCACGCGTTCTACGGTCTGTCTTGCGCGGGCTACCGTGCGTTGGATGGTGTCCCTGGCGCGTTCTGTGGTTTGCTTTAGACGTTCTGTGGTGCGGCCCCAGCGTTCTGTGGGGCGGCACGCGCTTTCAGTGTCGCCGGAAGTGGGTTCCGCGTCGCCGGAAGTCTGTTCCGCGTCGCCGGAAGTCTGTTCCGCGTCTCCGGAAGTGGATTCCGCGTCGCCGGAAGTATGTTCCGCGTCTCCGGAAGTCCGTTCCGCGCCGCCGGAAGTGTGTTCCGCGCCGCCGGAAGTGTGTTCCGCGCCGCCGGAAGTCTGTTCCGCGTCACCGGAATTGGGTTCCGCGTCGCCGGAAGTCCGTTCCGCGCCGCCGGAAGTGTGTTCCGCGCCGCCGGAAGTGTGTTCCGCGCCGCCGGAAGTCTGTTCCGCGTCATTTTTCCCGCCATTCCTGTCTTCGTCACCGTCAGAGTGGACGTTGGCCTTGATCCCCTGGATCCGCATGGCCGTTACCACCATCGATTCGATCCAGTCAGCCACCGCTTTCCCGTTGATGACGTCGGTTGTCAACAAGAACATCTGCTGTGCGATGAACCTCTGGTTCGACAGCTGGCGGTGGAGCCAGTAGATCCACGTCGTGTCGAATTCCCTCGCCGTCCTGGGTCGACTCTCCACCAGGATATCATAGGAAACCTCCAGACTTTCAGCGGGGAATAGTACGTTGAATTGAACAGTCAAGTCGAAGCCGCCCGACGGTTGGACTGACATCTCAACGTTAAACATCGGGTCGACGTTGAGCGGGCGTTCAATGCGTTGTGTGGCGGGCCTGAGACGGGCTGTGGCAGGCCTGAGACGTGCTGTGATGGGCCCGAAAGGTGCTGTGATGGGTCTGAGGCGTTCTGTGGTGGGTCTCAGGCGTTCTGTGGTGGGTCTCAGGCGTTCTGTGGTGGGTCTCAGGCGTTCTGTGGTGGGTCTCAGGCGTTCTGTGGTGGGTCTGAGGCGTTCTGTGGTGGGTCTGAGGCGTTCTGTGGTGGGTGTGAGGCGTTCCTTAAGACCGTGCTGTTCCAGGACTTTGGTGGGGGTCTCTGCGTCGTCTGTGACGTCGGTGGGGATCTCTGTGACGTCGGTGGGGGTCTCTGCGTCGTCTGTGACGTTGGTGGGGGTCTCTGCGTCGTCTGTGACGTCGGTGGGGGTCTCTGCGTCGTCTGTGACGTCGGTGGGGGTCTCTGCGTCGTCTGTGACGTCGGTGGGGGTGTCTGCATCGTCTGTGACGTCGGCGGGGGTCTCTTCGTCGTCTGTAACGTCGGATGGGGTCTCTGCGTCGTCTGTAACGTCGGTGGGGGTCTCTGTGACGTTAGCGGGGGTGTCTTCGTCATCCGCGACGCCGGTGGGGGTCTCTGCGTCGTCTGTGACGCCGGTGGGGATCTCTGTGTCGTCTGTGAGGGTCTCTGCGTCGTCTGTGACGTTAGCGGGGGTCTCTACGTCGTCTGTGACGTTAACGGGGGTCCCCTCGTCATCCGCGACGCCGGTGGGGGTCTCCTTGACGTCGTCCGCAAGCGCCAGTCTGCCGCGACGGTGAAGACGGCAGTAGACCTCCGCAGCAATCACCGTCGCGACGACGGTAATGGCGACGTAGACGTCTTGCCGCTCCACCTGGGCCCTGAGGGCCCCCTGCACCTTCTTCTTGAGGTCCTGCAGCTGCAGCAGGGACCCCCACAGGGGCACCCAGGTCCAGGTCCCGGCCCTAGGGACCCGCAGCCGCTGCGGCACCACGCGGGAGACCGCAGGCAGCGCGGATAGCCATGTCAACAGGACACTGTCGCCTTCCGCAGGCTCCTGAGGGGCTGGGATCAGGCTACTCAGCACTGGCACGTAGCTGAGCCAGGTACTAGGGGAAGACCTGGACCTGATGGGCTCCAGGGCCCTGACGCAGGTCTTCAGGTCACAGTAACGCCACGCCAACAGGAACTCCAGGGCGAGGTAGGTGAGCCAGGCTACTGCCACTAAACGCCAGTCTACAGTGTTGGAATCGCTGGGTGACATATTGTATTTGACTTCGGGAGTATTCTAGATTCAAATCCAAATTCACTATTGTTTTTTTTGCGTGCATGTAGGGTGGTGTTGTGGCTGGGTAAGTGGGATGTGTGTGTGTGTGTGTGTGTGTGTGTTTGAGTGTGTGTGTGTGTGTGTGTGTGTGTGTGTGTGTGTGTGTGTGTGTGTGTGTGTGTGTGTGTGTGTGTGTGTGTGTGTGTGTGTGTGTGTGTGTGTGTGTGTGTGTGTGTGTGTGTTTGTGTGTGTGTGTGTGTGTGTGTGTGTGTGTGTGTGTGTGTGTGTGTGTGTGTGTGTGTGTGTGTGTGTGTGTGTGTGTGTGTGTGTGTGTGTGTGTGTGTGTGTGTGTGTGTGTGTGTGTGTGTGTGTGTGTGTGTGCTCACCTATTTGTATTCACCAAGTTTGGCTTCCGGAGGTTGAGCTCTGCTCTTTTGGCCCGCCTCTCAACTGTCAATCAACTGTTACTAACTACTAATTAACTATTTTTTTCCACACACACACACACACACACACACACACACACACACACACACACACACACACACACACACACACACACACACACACACACACACACAGGTGGGACCAAAGAGCCAAAGCTCAACCCCCGCAAGCACAAATAGGTGAGTACACACACACACACACACACACACACACACACACACACACACACACACACACACACACACACACACTACAGCCATCACTAATGTGTTTCAAGGTAGCGATCATATATATAACGTCACTTCGCGCCACAACCAAACCTTGTCTTTAATTACGTCATGTAATTAAGGTGTGAGTGCAGAGTGCGAGTTGGTGACATGCCCTTTTACTGCTCTTTGATTTGACGCCCCCTCACTGCACTTTTCACATAGTGTGGTTATCACTCATTCTGAAATATGGTAGAAGGAGGAAGAGAGACGTAGTGATGAAGAAGAAGAGGGAGGGAGAAGAGAGAGAAATGTAATCATCCTCACTATTCACTACTTTCATCACTGTAATCATCTGTGTATGTCTGTGTTAAATAGTAGAGCCGTAGGCATCCATCAGTCTCAGGAGACTATGGAGTTGCGCTCTGGTTGTCGGTCTGGAGTGACCTCTCCAGGGCACAAAGCCACGGTAGGTTGATAGGGACGAAAAGCTGTCACCCATGCAGCAAGTCCCAACCCCCTCTCTCTCTCTCCAAATATATGCAAGATAATCATAAAGACTGCTCATAGCCCAGTCGATAGAGCTTCGGCCTAACACCGGACGAGGGGTCCACGGTTCAAGACTCCGACAGCCCCGGTGATTGGCAGTATTTACTTTGAGTGACTTTCAATGAAATTCGTTTTGGTCGTCAGGGTTAGTTCCTTCGGCCAGTCTTCGTACCTCATCCCTCGCAGCTCTGGGACGAGTCTCGTTGCAAACTTCTGCACCTTTTGGTTGGAGGCGAACCAACATGGCGACGGCTGGAGGAGCGCACAGCGTTTCGTCTACAAACATTCACGATACCTTTGAGGGTTTCAAGAAACCACCGTCACATGGCACACATGTGCATCACGATCGTCACCCGGTCTTGAAGGAGGATTCAGAGGGAGGTTTCCAGGCCAGTAAACATCACAGTGAGGCAAATAGAATAGAGGTGCCAGGCCGCCATCATGGTGAGGTGGACGGAGACCATCCCGGCCCCACGCGGCCTCAGCACCAACATCCACCACTCACCCAAGGTAGCCAGAGTTCTCCTGGTGTGTAAACTTTCATCATTGCCTGTGGTGACGTGGGTCGGAGTGTTTTCTGAAATAGCAGGACACAAAGTACCCTATATCATGCCATTCCCAAGATATTTAAGATGAAAGTGCACGATATTAGACCTGATAAATAATGGAACTTAATCGCGGTGAACCACATACACAGCGAGGAACTAGAGCTTTCAGACGTTACTGACATCATGTGGAGACAGTCAGATGCTACAATCAACTAGGTGACCAATTAGCGCAATATGTAATCCAACATGTTGTAGACATTAGTGCAGACATCAAGGCGCAACTTCAGGCAGATGACATTCCAATCTTCGGAGTCAAAAAAATGTATGCGAACAACAAACGGAGAACTGAGTGATACAGGCTCTGCCTTGCTTACTTTGCTAGACTACATTGACCCCATGATCGAGTTTGGTTTAACGTCTTCCTCCATAAATAAAGAGGTGTCCGTCCCCCGTCCCACTCAGTGCTTCATATGTAAAGGTTTCAACCTATATCTGGAAAGGCTGCACCAAAGACTGTAGGGAATGTTGTGGTGCTCATTACAGGCAAGATTGTGCATCAGATACACTCACTTGTTCAAACTGTGGCGGCGATCATCACATTACAGTCAAACAATGTCCTTCATGTTGACCAGACCACACACTAGAAGTTGAAGGGACGACGACGTTTCGGTCCGTCCTGGACCATTCTCAAGGCGATCGACTTGAGAATGGTCCAGGACGAACCGAAACGTCGTCGTCCCTTCAACTTCTAGTGTGTGGTCTGGTCAACATACTTCAGCCACGTTATTGTGACTCATCGCCTGCAATGTCCTTCATAGCGGCAAAATCTAAGTTTCTCCCTACCAACAACCCGCGATACAGTAGTGCACTGAAACAACCTAAATTAGTCCATCATCAACCACTGCGTCACACTCAACCACAACCTCTGCGTCACACTCAACCACAACCTCTGCGTCACACTCAACCACAACCTCTGCGTCACACTCAACCACAACCTCTGCGTCACACTCAACTACAACCTCTGCGTCACACTCAACCACAACCTCTGCGTCACACTCAACCACAACCTCTGCGTCACACTCAACCACAACCACTGCGTCACACTCAACCACAACCTCTGCGTCACACTCAACCACAACCACTGCGTCACACTCAACCACAACCTCTGCGTCACACTCAACCACAACCACTGCGTCACACTCAACCACAACCTCTGCGTCACACTCAACCACAACCTCTGCGTCACACTCAACCACAACCTCTGCGTCACACTCAACTACAACCTCTGCGTCACACTCAACCACAACCTCTGCGTCACACTCAACCACAACCTCTACGTCACACTCAACCACAACCACTGCGTCACACTCAACCACAACCTCTGCGTCACACTCAACCACAACCACTGCGTCACACTCAACCACAACCTCTGCGTCACACTCAACCACAACCACTGCGTCACACTCAACCACAACCTCTGCGTCACACTCAACCACAACCTCTGCGTCACACTCAACCACAACCTCTGCGTCACACTCAACTACAACCTCTGCGTCACACTCAACCACAACCTCTGCGTCACACTCAACCACAACCTCTGCGTCACACTCAACCACAACCACTGCGTCACACTCAACCACAACCTCTGCGTCACACTCAACCACAACCACTGCGTCACACTCAACCACAACCTCTGCGTCACACTCAACCACAACCACTGCGTCACACTCAACCACAACCTCTGCGTCACACTCAACCACAACCTCTGCGTCACACTCAACCACAACCTCTGCGTCACACTCAACCACAACCTCTGCGTCACACTCAACCACAACCACTGCGTCACACTCAACCACAACCACTGCGTCACACTCAACCACAACCACTGCGTCACACTCAACCACAACCTCTGCGTCACACTCAACCACAACCACTGCGTCACACTCAACCACAACCTCTGCGTCACACTCAACCACAACCTCTGCGTCACACTCAACCACAACCACTGCGTCACACTCAACCACAACCACTGCGTCACACTCAACCACAACCTCTGCGTCACACTCAACCACAACCACTGCGTCACACTCAACCACAACCTCTGCGTCACACTCAACCACAACCACTGCGTCACACTCAACCACAACCACTGCGTCACACTCAACCACAACCTCTGCGTGTACCTGATATATCTGTCACTGACCATCCTGCTCCGCCAGGGTCCAATCCTCTCCCACAACAACCCGTCCTCTTAAAAATACCGTCACTTTTGGCCCGTATGCGCACTATGGCCAAATTTGGACGTAATTTGAAATGAAATCGACTCACAAAAGTGACGTTCTGTTCCGTTTTCTATTGAGTCGTCCGGCCCACGCGCAGAGGTTATGAAAAGACACTTTAAATTAACGTTTTTCATAACGTTTTGAAACTTTATGAGAATTTCCTGCCCACCTGACCTATCAGAGGACCCTTAACTTACTGTTGTTGAAAAAAAAATCCCAAATTTATTTTAATTTTTTTTTCAATTTCAAATTACGTCCAAATTCGGCCATACGGGCAAACGGCCAAAAGCGACGTTCTTTTTAAGAGGACAGGTTGCCCACAAAACGTACACATGAGTCCCGATCTTGTTGAGACTCTTGTCACTCGCGTTGAAAATGCTCTAGAGAAGACGCTGGACCGAATCCTAACTAAATATTTTACACCAGTAATCCAACCCATCCCCGAGGCTGACCCAACACACATCCCATCGACATCTTCTGACAATGACATCCGCCCTAACACAGCCGCCATTGCTGGAAACACATCGTTTGAACTGATGCTGGAAAACCTCCTAAATGACTTCGTAGCACGCCTTACCCAAGTCACTCCCGGGGCTGACTTGCCACAAAACCCCCAACCACCAGTAGGAAACCCCCCTAGCTATTCATACCTCTTAACTACTACCTGGCAATTCGAGTGAAAAACCCACATAAACCACACTGTCCCAGGACACGTCCTCCAACCACTCCCAGATATTAAACACGGTGTTCTACTGGCACGTCAAACAAGACCGATGTAATCACATCCCAGACGAAAAGATCCGAAATACGACACATAACATAACCCATCTTTAACCAACGTACCTCAACCTAACCTAACCTAATACACATTAACCCCATGTTACTTAATATACTCTAACTTTCCCTACCATA
>NC_091180.1:19064427-19081927 GCF_040958095.1 Procambarus clarkii | reverse complement strand
ATTTTCAAGAGGAAACTAGATTTATTCCTCCAAGGAGTGCCGGACCAACCGGGCTGTGGTGGGTATGTGGGCCTGCGGGCCGCTCCAAGCAACAGCCTGGTGGACCAAACTCTCACAAGTCGAGCCTGGCCTCGGGCCGGGCTTGGGGAGTAAAGAACTCCCAGAACCCCATCAACCAGGTATCAACCAGGTATATATATATATATATATATATATATATATATATATATATATATATATATATATATATATATATATATATATATATATATATATATATATATATATATATATATATATATATATATATATATATATATATATATATATATAGCCAGTAAGACGTAAATAATTAACAGGTAATTAATACATCCCAATTATAACGGCTTCCAGTTACGCTCCTGTTTACTGTTTCTCCCTCGTTACTGTTGTTCATTGTTCACGACCGTTGTTTGTTGCTGTGCGTATAATGACTGTTCACAGGTGTTTATACAGGTGTTAAGAACAGTAGGTAGTTAATGTGTTTTGTGTTCACTGTCGATGTTCACAGTAGTTCACTGTCGATGTTCACAGTAGTTCACTGTCGATGTTCAGAGTAGTTCACTGTCGATGTTCACAGTAGTTCACTGTCGATGTTCACAGTAGTTCACTGTCGATGTTCACAGTAGTTCACTGTCGATGTTCACAGTAGTTCACTGTCGATGTTCAGAGTAGTTCAATGTCGATGTTCACAGTAGTTCACTGTTTCTTTTGAACGTTATTTTCCACTGTTCCTGTTCAATGTGTTCACAGTCTCATCTTTACTAATGATGAACGCAGTCGTTGTTCATTGTCGTTAGTGATTTTTTTTTGTTCAGAGTTTCTGTTCAATGTAGTCAATCAGTTTTTTTTCGTGGCTGTTCAAATCAGTTCACATGCTTTTGTATATGTAATGTTCACAGCTGTTCGTAGTTATTGTTCATATGTTCACTTTACTTTTGTTCACAATTGCTGTTCATTTAAATTGAAAATTGTTGTTGTTCACCCTTGTCGTCCCTCGGATCTGTTCATTGTGATATATCAGTGAACAAATCCATAGGGACATCAAGGAACCACCCAGTGCACATGTTTAATCCCTCAACACGGCTCCTGTTGGATTTGTTCATAATTTTTAACCTTACCTGTTCATCACATTTGTTCAGAGACAGAGCCGTTGTTCACAGCTGTCACACTCGTGTCTAGAGTATTTCTTCGTATCGGGACCCAGCTGACGAGGGTTCGAGTCTACTTCCGTGCTACAAAGACTCCACAGGTGTGGATTTAATTCAAGAAATTCCTCTACAGGTGTGGGTTTAATTCAGAAAATTCCTCTACAGGTGTGGGTTTAATTCAGAAAATTCCTCCACAGGTGTGGATTTAATTCAAGAAATTCCTCTACAGGTATGGGCTTAATTCAGAAAATTTCTCCACAGGTGTGGGTTTAATTCAGAAAATTCCTCCACAGGTGTGTGGTTTAATTCAGAAAATTCCTCCACAGGTGTGTGGTTTAGATAGTTTTAATATAGTGAGAGCTTAAAGCATTTAGGTTTAATAGCTGTAAATACATAATTCAACCCCCCTGAAAATAATCTATTTCTAAACCACATGTGACTTCACACCCGGCTCTCTTGCTCCCTACATACCTGTCTACACTATTCACCTGACTCATCTGAGCTACATGTGGTACTCCTCATCCCCCATCTATTCCAAACTCTCTTTATATACCTGACTCCCTGCATGTCTAAGCCCTCACAACCTGACACCCAACCACACACATACATGCACACACCCGACACCCATGGCAAGCTGGTATATATATATGCATGCATGTGTGTGCGGGTATACCTGCAGCTTCTCCAACACGCGTAAACTGACTCTTGGATCGAACAAATAAGCTTTATGCTAATTAAACGTCTGGTTCAGACGCCAAAGGTGTTTACCAGCGCCCTGATCTAAGGAGCTCTTCGGAGGAGAGTATGCACAGGGAAACTGGAGATGGGGGATGGGGGGGCCAAGGGAAGCTGGAGATGGGGGATGGGGGGGCCAAGGGAAGCTGGAGATGGGGGATGGGGGGGCCAGAGAGATGGGAATAGGAGCAGAACTCACAGAATAGTGTTGGAATCGAAGTATGTAAACCAAGCACTGTTCCAATGGAAAGAGTTTACAGTGATTTACCGCTGGAATTTACGTTTGTAAACACTAAAATAGGGAAAAATGAACTAGGGAATGTAAAAAAAAAAGTTGTAAAAGCAGGAAACAGAATGAAGGAATTGTAACAGTAGAACTATTAATATACAATCTTGACGTTATCTTGAAATGATTTCGGGGCTTTAGTGTCCCCGCGGCCCGATCCTCGACATGGCCTCCACCCCTAGGAAGCAGCCCGTGACAGCTGACTAACACCCAGGTACCTATTGTACTGCTAGGTGACAGGGGGCATAGGGTGAGAGAAACTCTGCCCATTATTTCTCGCCGGCGCCCGGTATCGAACTCGAGACCACAGGATCACAAGCCCAGCGTGCTGTCCGCTCGGCCGACCGACTCCCCAAGACCATAGATCTAACATGAAATGTTGTAGTTCACTGGAAGGGAGGATTCGTCTTCCATGAAAATATATAGAGTCAGTGGGTAGTTGACCTGAAAAGCTCGGGTCAATCCTCCCACAAGGGATTAGATCTCATTGTAGAAATCAGCGCCACAGGGATCCTGTGTCGAGTCATCAAGCTAGCAGAATAATTCAGGTATTAAAGAATTAGTAAGAATAATCAATTGTGGTTAAGTACTTATGTTAAAATTAACGTCAATTGAGATTAAAGAATAAATCTCGTATGCTATCTAAGAAGCATGTGACTTGAGTAAGTATAGGATATCTCCTTACTTGGTAAATATGTACCTGGCAACTTACTTGTTGATTCATGTAAATTAGTGAAATGTAAGTGCTATTGAATATTGTAATTAACCTGTCTCACGTCTCTAGATAATTCCGAATTGTTTTGGAATAATCAGTCACCTTCAGTGAGAGTACAGGATTTTAGTTAGTAATCTTCTTCAAAGATTGACCTAACAACTTAGCCTAGGTCAGTCTCAGCTTGAGAGAGCAGGAAAAGGTCAGTGTGAACTGGACAGCAACTGGAGGCGAACTGTCCCCCCCCCCTGGAGCCGAGCCAGTACATCGAGGCCTGGCTGAGGTATTTTAAGGTATCTGTGTCTGAGTTATTTCAGTTAGTTAATCCACATTATTTGAGTAGTCATTGCCTCAGTTAGGAAAATATTCAGTTTAGATTTAACGATTCTTCGCGGCAGGGGATCGTATTCCAGGGACCATAGGATTAAGGACTTGCCCGAAACGCTACGCGTACTAGTGGCTGTACAAGAATGTAACAACTCTTGTATATATCTCAAAAAAAAAAAAAAAAAAGAAAAAAGATAGGGTGTATTATTTTTTTTTCCTTGATAATCCTTGATTTAATCAATTTTGTTCAGAATTTTATGGTGTTTTAGTGAAATTTTCACCAAAGGTTTATTTAACATTGGTGTTGGGCTCAAGCTTGAGACTAGGCTCCCTCTGCAAGCCAGCAAGCATTTATTTAATATCGCAGATAATCCCTTAGTACATTGTTTTAATTCCACACTTAACGTAAATCTTATCGCTCCTTTTCTGATAACTGGGGATCCATTTTCGGGGTTTATGTCTAATTAATGATATCCTGCTTCCCTGTCAATTGGGGGAATTACTCAGTGGGTAGTAGGTAGCAGGTGGAGGAGGCGTAAGCCAGAGCTTGCAGTGTTGCAGCGAAAGGTACAGTATCCTTGAGCCGTGATATCTAAATGATCAAACGTTTAGATATCGTGGAATGGGACTGAAGGTTACACAGCAGAACTCTGCGGCCAGATTCACGAAAGCACTTACGCAAGCATTTACGAACGTGTACATCTTTCCTCAATCTTTGACAACTTTGGTTACATTTATTAAACAGTTTACAAGCATGAAAACTTCCCATTCAACTGTTGTTATTGTTATAAACAGCCTCCTGGTGCTTCGGAGCTCATTAACTGTTTAATAATTGGAAACAAAGCCGCCAAAGATTGAGAAAAGATGTACAGGTTCGTAAGTGCTTGCGTAAGTGCTTTCCTGAATCTGGCCCCTGGTTTACTTGATAAAGACCAGCATATAACCAGTAAGTGAGGTTAAGGCTCGCCCGACGCTATAGAATGAAGAATGTAAACATTGTAAAAGAGAGAAAATAGATTAAAGAATCTTTAACAACAAAATGTATTAACGGGAAACAGACTAGTCTCTAAAAAATATATTATAAAAGTGGAAATAGACTAAAAACTGGATAAAATGTCAAAAGACAGAGAATCGATTAAAGAATGAGGGCAAAATAGGTTAAAGAATTGAAAACGAACAAAGAAAGGAGGACGCAATCAGACAAGCACAACAAAAAACGGACAATAGAGTGAACAAATAAATGATGGGAAACTTAAACCAATGGAAATAAACTAAAGAATGGGGAAAACGGGTAAGGAGACTGGGAAGCAATGGAATTGATAATGGATAGACTATAAAAAATGGGTAACATCGCAAAAAGTGGAGAAATACACAATAAAATCAAATAGAAAGTGGGGAATGAAGAATGAACAGGGGATACGGGCTAAATAATGGGGGAAACTATTCTAAATAAAACTTAATCTATGCTAACCTAAACTTGACTAATTTGTCGTCTGTTAACTGACTTAGCATTATCTCACTTAATGTATGTTAACTTAAACTAACCTCCCCTAAACTAACCTAACCTAAGCACACCTCACATCTCCTAACCCAACCTAATTTAACCTAACCAAATCTACTATAACCAAATCAAGCCTAAACTATACCAAACCAATCGAGTGCGACGTTTCGGTCCATCGTGGACCATTACAAAGTCGTGTCCCGGTCCAATACGGATTGAAACATAATTGTTTGTCATTACATTTCAAGACTTGCGGGTTGTTTAAAATAAGATAAAATAGTTAACCCTTTTATTTATTCTACATTTTTTTATAAAGAAATCAACCCATCCTCCAAATTGACATTACGGTTTAATATTTATTGTAATTAGTACATTTCCTTACTGTCATACATAGTATATAATTGCACTTATGGGGCTGTTACATTTACCTCCCCGTTTATTATCCTCGTTTTCTGTTACGACACTCAGAATATTAGGATGAAATTTTTAAGGTCTGATCACTTTGCACAAATTTTAAATATCAGGAATTTCTTTTTTAGTTTTATTAAACAATAGAGATTTTATACAAAATTTTGAAAATATCCTGAGTTACTTTACAATTTATTGATATATTTTAGTTTAGTTTTATTAGTTTCATAAAAAATGTAATATCAATACAGTTATAGTTTAAGTACTTATTGTAATTAAGAAGCAATAAAATGCTTATCTTCAAACACTAAGTAGGTTAGGTTAGGTCGTGGTTTTCTATTCAGCTTTTCAGGTAAACTCAAATATTTACAATATATTTAACAGTACGGTTTAATACTAAGTAAAAATAAGTACAATTCATGACTGTTATGAATAGTACATAATTGCACTTACGTGTGCTGTTACATTTACCACCCAATTTTTGGAGGCCGGACTGAAAGAAAACGATGAATGAAAACGGAAGAGCTCGAAAAACAAGTAAAATTCAATTAAGTCAACACGAAATGCGACAAAAAAGCAACAAAGCAAAAAACTTTCCTTTATGACAAGACAAACAAACTCTTAAGTCATAATTGGCCTAAACAAGCAACATCTTGTCGACCTGGAGCAAACGGGAAATAATTTTGGCGAGAAATCATCACACACCAACTATCTCTGCCACGTTATTCTAGTATACAAAGTGTTTATTGTTAGACACAGAAAACGGGCTAAGAGTAACCTCTTTAAATTGGTGATTAGTTATGGTATAACTAAGGTAAAAGAAATTGGAAGTGATTCACGGGGTACGGAGAGAGAGAGAGAGAGAGTGAGAGAGAGAGAGAGAGAGAGAGAGAGAGAGAGAGAGAGAGAGAGAGAGAGAGAGAGAGAGAGAGAGAGAGAGAGAGAGAGAGAGAGAGAGAGAGAGAGAGAGAGAGAGTGAGAGAGAGAGAGAGAGAGAGAGGGAGAGAGGGAAAGAGAGAGAGAAACAATAGTTCAATCTAACCTTTGACCTTAACCTGCCATCCTCGTTAAAGGTCATGACAGCTCTACTCTTCACACCTTCGAGGGGAAACATCGGCGCGTGTCACTCTACGAGGCTGAGAGGGGAGTGGGAGGGGATCGAAACACCGGAAACGGGTGACAAATAGCCTAGCCCAACCCGGGCTATCGGATATATGTTTTCGGGCAAGTTAGAAACATGATTTTAATGACGTTGAGAACACGAGAGAGAGAGAGAGAGAGAGAGAGAGAGAGAGAGAGAGAGAGAGAGAGAGAGAGAGAGAGAGAGAGAGAGAGAGAGAGAGAGAGAGAGAGAGAGAGAGAGAGAGAGAGAGAGAGAGAGAGAGAGAGAGAGAGAGAGAGAGAGAGAGAGAACTGGGCTTCACGTAGTGGGGATTGAATGATGCATTATAGAAAGCTAGAGCGAGGACATGATCAAGACATACACCGTAGTCGTACTAAATGGTGTGACTACGGACCGTGCCGCTGGTACGACCATGGGTACGACAACAATCTAAAACGCCACTACCCCCCCCCTCCCATCATCACCCCCCCCCTCCCCCCCCCCCCCCTCCACCACTCAACTATCTATAACATGAATGTCAAAATATCTATTTCATTTACATAAATATTTCAAAATATCCACATCCTGTCATTTCCTGACTGCTGCTGTGTGGAAATTGGCGCCAAGGACAACAAACAATTCATAATTTATTCCAATATTACATAACTTTTCAAAGTTTCTTGGACATAAAAGTTTGTTTTTTGTCTATTTCTTCAATGAGTTTCTGGCCATTATTTCTGGCAGATAAGGGGAGGTAATTATCTTGAGTAAGTGCATAAGCAGTACTGCTTTATAGCCCTTGGAAGGATTATGAGGATAAGGAGCTGGGTTATGAGGGCAAGGAGCTGGGATATGAGGACAAGGAGCTGGGTTATGAGGACAAGGAACTGGGATATGAGGACAAGGAACTGGGATATGAGGGCAAGGAGCTGGAATATGAGGACAAGGAGCTGGAATATGAGGACAAGGAGCTGGGATATGAGGACAAGGAGCTGGGATATGAGGACAAGGAGCTGGGATATGAGGACAAGGAACTGGGATATGAGGACAAGGAGCTGGGATATGAGGGCAAGGAACTGGGATATGAGGGCAAGGAGCTGGAATATGAGGACAAGGAGCTGGGATATGAGGACAAGGAGCTGGGATATGAGGACAAGGAGCTGGGATATGAGGACAAGGAGCTGGGATATGAGGGCAAAGAGCTGGGATATGAGGACAAGGAGCTGGGATATGAGGACAAGGAGCTGGGATGTGAGGACAAGGAGCTGGGATATGAGGACAAGGAGCTGGGATGTGAGGACAAGGAGCTAGGATGTGAGGACAAGGAGCTGGAATACGAGGACAAGGAGCTGGGATATGAGGATAAGGAGCTGGGATGTGAGGACAAGGAGCTGGGATATGAGGACAAGGAGCTGGAGTATGAGGACAAGGAACTGGGATATGAGGACAAGGAGCTGGGATATGAGGACAAGGAGCTGGGATATGAGGACAAGGAGCTGGGATATGATTACAAGGAGCTGGGATATGAGGACAAGGAGCTGGGAAATGAGAACAAGGAGCTAGAATATGAGGACAAGGAGCTGGGATATGAGGACAAGGAGCTGGAATATGAGGACAAGGAACTGAGATATGAGGACAAGGAGCTGGGATATGAGGACAAGGAGCTGGAATATGAGGACAAGGAACTGAGATATGAGGACAAGGAGCTGGGTGTTACGGCCCTACTGGGGCATAACCGGGTTCTTTTCTGGTGTTATTAGAATTTGGGAATCCGGCCCCAAGTTAGTAGTGGCTTTCAAGGGGTGTGTTCCGTAACGCAAGTAAATTAAAGGGGAAGGGATACAAATGCACTAAATTTAAATATATATATTACCACCACCATAAATAAATATCTCACAGTCACTCGCTGGGTCTATAACTACACTTATGTACAATAACTTGTCTTCCTCCAAAGACTCAGGATGTTTCACGGTGCTCACGATGAGTAGCCCTGGTTCTCTTCTCGTGGCCTCACGATGAATCCTTTGATTCTCTAGGCGAATCTACCCTGGCCACAGGCCAGCCAAATCACAGTCCCACTGGGTGCACCGTCGTGGAGGCCTTCAACCACAAATCCAGCCTGTAGCTGGCAGGTTCCAATCAGCTCTGCTGCGTAGGCCACTCCACGACCGATACTAGGGTTGCGAGCCCTAGGCAGGAGCCTCGTGTGATTCCGCAGATCACTCTCCTCTCTCAACACCTCAGTGGCTAGTCTCCTCCACCAGTCAGCCCCGGGTACGACAATTCCTGGTTCTGCCACCTCACAGGCAGGCTAACACAACAGTGTTCATCCGGGGGGGGGGGGGGGGGGGGGTGACTCACAGCTTCTGCAGCAAACACGTGGGGATACTATGGCTGCCTTGGATAGACTGCCCCACCGTCCAATCCAGCAGTCCCAGGTCGACTCTGTAATCAGACACGTCATCAGTACTAGGGACACTCTAGGGCACCTCACTTACAGGCTTAGACACAAACGTCCACCTATCCACTCCATAGATGGCGTTGCTGTCTAAGAGCCACCTCACCAGAGGTCAGCAGCGGCTATGTTACGAGCTGATTAAGACGGGAAACCAGCCCCTGTGGCCGGTATATCCCGCCCTCGCTAGATGGCGTCGTCCCTTTGGAGGGGGTTTCGGGAGCTGACCCACAGATGGCGTTGTCGTCTCCGCTCCGTGCTAGGACGCTGGACTCGGGTCCGTAACACTGGGATATGAGAACAAGGAGCTGGGATGTGAGGACAAGGAACTGGGATATGAAAACAGAGTGAAAACCAACACTTGCATCATAGCAGTTACCTGTCAAATGACTGCAAATGACTATAAAACCCAATCGCTTCCATAACACATTTCTTCCATATTATACAAGCAAACACCTTTTGAATGTTATCTAATGTTGATGTTTTCATTTCCTGTTCCCACAGAGTTCGGTAAATATTATTACATTCTTTTCGCAATGTCAGTAAAGTTGACTGACTTGAAAAGTCCATCGAATTGACAGCCTATTGCCCGTTAAGCTTTTTAAATACTATGTCAGGCAAAACAGGAATATTTTAGGCTTAGTTCAGGTGGATATAGATAGATGCTCCCTTGTATAAGCCTATAGGCCTGCTAACGTGTATTTTCTTGCTATATTTTGTATCATAAATCGTTTCTTTGAATTTTCCTGTTTCCTTGACAGCAGGTAAGGAACTCCAATTAACACGTGTTATTGAAATCACCGAAAGTTTCAATAACACAAGTGATATGGCTCTTAGTAATTGGTTTAATATCATAATACAATATAGAATTATTTTCCTGGTATATTTTCTTCGATCTGAACGCCACTGCGAACCTTAATGTTAGCTCAATAATGTACATATATAAAATAGTTAAAATATAGTATAGACATATAATATATGTATATTTATTATATATGACATATATAATGAGATATAAACCTTTTCTTCCATTTATATATATATATATATATATATATATATATATATATATATATATATATATATATATATATATATATATATATATATATATATATATATATATATATATATACAACTTTAGAACACTTTCCCACCAGGAGACTCGAACCCTAGCCAGCACAGAAGCCTTCCAGCAACTGGCATAACAGGTACGCCTTAACCCTCTCCACCACCTGCTCAGACCCTTAAAAGAGATGGTAATTTCGGAGTATTTAAATACCACAAAGATCACCACCTCCCAAGAGCACTAGAGCAAGTGAGGGGTCATTTAGACGTTAATTTCATCAAGTCCCTGTTAATATGGGAAGACACAGTGTCTATGCTTAAGGCACAACTCTCCTAAACACGAGAGTCAGTTGCTGGAAGGCTTCTGTGCTGGCTAGGGTTCGAGTCTCCTGGTGGGAAAGTGTTCTAAAGTTGTATACTTGACTCTCGTGTTTAGGAGAGTTGTGCCTTAAGCATAGACACTGTGTCTTCCCATATTAACAGGGACTTGATGAAATTAACGTCTAAATGACCCCTCACTTGCTCTAGTGCTCTTGGGAGGTGGTGATCTTTGTGGTATTTAAATACTCCGAAATTACCATCTCTTTTAAGGGTCTGAGCAGGTGGTGGAGAGGGTTAAGGCGTACCTGTTATGCCAGTTGCTGGAAGGCTTCTGTGCTGGCTAGGGTTCGAGTCTCCTGGTGGGAAAGTGTTCTAAAGTTGTATACTTGACTCTCGTGTTTAGGAGAGTTGTGCCTTATATATATATATATATATATATATATATATATATATATATATATATATATATATATATATATATATATATATATATATATATATATATATATATATATATATATATATATATATATATATATATATATATATATATATATATATATATATATATATATCGGGTCTTCGTTAGTTCGTTAGTCGCAAACGCAACCAAGTTCCCCTCATTGGCGTAATAGGCACCTGGCCTCTTGCGTAATAGGCCGACTGATTAGCACCAACCACCTGATTTTGTGACGGGGGAGAAGCAGGCAATTGGCCCCAACTCTCATAATTAGTTAAGATACGTTGGGCTGCCTGAACCTTCTGATGATAAGGGGGGGGGAGTGGTTAGTTGGTGAGGAATTGCTGTTTTTTGTTTTTGGTGGGGGGGGGGGGGAGAGGGGGGATGGGGGGGGAGGGGGGATGGGGGGGGGGTGGAATGGTTATTAGACGGAAGATTGGCAGACGGTGGAATGAGGGAGTGAGCCTAAATGAGATGAAAGTAGTTTCACAATGACGTTCTGTACACCTGCTTCACCCACTACCAGTATATGCAAGCTGAATTAATTTTCCTAGGAAAACTCCTCATTTTCCTGCTGCTCCTCCTTTTCACTTTCTATCACCTAATCCTCCTACACACTTTCAATAAACTTACCCCAGATAGGTTTATCCAGTGAGCTGTGGAGAGACGGGGGGGGGGGGGACCTGCTGCATGGGTAACAGCTTCTCCCCCGTATAAAACCTAACCTGGCTTTACGCCCTGGAGAAGCCACTCCAGAGCACAACTCTATAGTCTCCTGAGACTGATGGAGGCCCAGATCTCAAATCCATGTGGATTACCCCTTACAGCCACCAATTTAATCCCTCAATTCAAACAAAAAAGAGCAAACATATATATTAAAGCGTTTTCAAATTGAATATAAAATCCGTGTGTGTCCAGAGGACGTAATAATATAATATAATAATATTAATATTATATAAAATATAATAATAATATATATATATATAATAATATATAATACTAAGGAAATAATACTCAGGACTTCAGTAAATGTTCAGAATATTCAAGAGTATTAAATCACGTATGATTCAGTATAATTGGTTGTAAATAAATGGCGAATTCTCGACAAAAGTTAATAGTCTACAGATAACTAGTTGTTAATAAAAGTTAATTATCAATAGAGACCTAATCATTAACAGAAAAACAAATTATCAATACATAATTAGATAGCAATGGATGATTAAGTACCATGTGATAATTAACTATATGTAGATAATTAATTATCAATTGATAACTAATTCCAAATATAGAACCTATTGTTAATAGCTAAATAATTATCTAAATATAAACAAATATATATCTATATAATACTAAAATCAGTTGATATCTAATTATCCCTAAATAACAAATTATCGAAAGATAATTATCTGTAAATAACCAATTATTAATTGAAAATTAAATTATAAATCGATTCCTATAATTACCAATAAGCAACTTATCAAAATATGAATAATTCTCAATAGATAACTAATAAAAAAATAAGGTTAATTATCGTAATTAACTAGTTAACAGTTCCTGTTGGCATATTGGGAACACATTTATTATCACTCCGCCTCGCGTACCGATTTAGTCTCAGTTCGAATCCCGGTCAACCTACATATGCCCCTGTTCACCCAGCAGTAATTCGGGCACCTGGTTGGTGACCTAATTGGTGGGTTGTAAGCCAATGGGAAAGTAGCCAGTAGGTGTAAGGCTTACCTTGAATTATGGGAAGGGAAAGCTCTCAGTCTGTATAAGCATAAGGCAGCGTCTGGGATGCTCTCGGACGCAAGTTCGAATCCTTTTCACGGCCCTTGTGGATTTGTTCACTCAATCTGCTTTCAGGTCACAGGAGCAGACCGCCTCAAGTGAGATGTCTGCTCTTGTACCCACAGGTGTAAAAAAAATAAAAAATTAATCCAATTAATTATAAGTGAACTTTAAATTATCAGTAGATTATTATCAAATGAAAACTTATTATCAACGGAAAACTGATTATTAACGGATAAATATTAATTCTAATTAATAATTTAAATATAATTAAAAACTAATTATAAATAGATAACTCATTTTCATTAGATAGCTATTTATTATTGGAAAAGCTATCACGTGATATCTAATTATCAGTCAAGAAGTAATTATCAGTAGATAACTAACCTCCAAAAAATAACCTAAAAGTAACTCCAAGATAACCTCAAGATAGCCTCAAGGTAAACTTAAGGTAACCTCAAGGTAACCTCAAGGTATCCTCAGGGTAATCTGAAGATAACCTCAAGATAACCCCCAAGATAACCCCCAAGATCTAGGTTAATTCAAGGTAACCTCAAGGTATCCTCAGGGTAATCTAAAGATAACCTCAAGATAACCCCAAAGATAACTCCAAGATAACCTCAAGGTAAATTCAAGGTAACCTCAAGGTATTCTCAGGGTAATCTAAAGATAACGTCAAGATAACCCCCAAGATAACCCCCAAGATAACTCCAAGATAACCTCAAGGTAAACTCAAGGTATCCTCAGGGTACTCTAAAGATAACCTCAAAATAACCCCAAGATAGCCCCCAAGATAACCCACAAGATAACTTCAAGACATACTCAAGATAACCCCTCAGATAACTCCAAGATAACCTCAAGATAACTTCAAGATAACACTAAAGTCGCCGAAATTGTTAACAAAACGACTACTAAGTTGCACAAAGGTCGTTCCAATCGTCGTCCGTCAAGATAATCTTGCTGGCTAATCAAGCTGGCAGTGTTATCTTAGGCTTAAGCTCTACAATTCCACTAATTACCAGATTTACGCTTGTGGCTAACTGTTTACACTTGTGGTTGATGATTTACACCTTGGGGCTCGTGATTTAGGGTTGGGATTTACAATTTACTATTGCGGGTTACGATTTACATTGGTTGGCAATGATTTACAGTGCATTTGTGGTTTAGGATTTACAGTGCATTTGTGGGGTTAGGATTTACACTTGTAAATTAGGATTTACACTTGTAAATTAGGATTTACACTTGTAAATTAGGATTTACACTTGTAAATTAGGATTTACACTTGTAAATTAGGATTTACACTTGTAAATTAGGATTTACACTTGTAAATTAGGATTTACACTTGTAAATTAGGATTTACACTTGTAAATTAGGATTTACACTTGTAAATTAGGATTTACACTTGTGGTTAATGATTTATACGTGCGGATTTGACTTACATGGGGGCTTTATTATTATTATTATTTATTATTTATTATTATTATTATATTATTATTATATATTATATTATTATTATATTATTATTATATTATTATTTATTATTATTATTTATTATTATTATTATTTATTATTATTATTATTATTTATTATTATTATTATTATTATTTATTATTATTATTTATTTACACCTACGGTTTCTGTTGTACACCTGGTGTTTTATTTACACTTGGGGCTCATGATTTACATTTTGAGTTTACTCTCTCTCTCTCTCTCTCTCTCTCTCTCTCTCTCTCTCTCTCTCTCTCTCTCTCTCTCTCTCTCTCTCTCTCTCTCTCTCTCTCTCTCTCTCTCTCTCTCTCTCTCTCTCTCTCACACACACACATACACATGACATAGCGAGCAAGGCAAAGACTCAACCCAAACTGCTGCATAACCACATCAGGAGGAAAACAACAGTGAAGGAACAGGTAATGAAACTGAGGATAGGGGCAGAAAGATTCACTACAAACGACAAGGAAGTGTGCGAGGAACTCAGTAAGAAATTCCAGGAGGTCTTTACCGCAGAGCAAGGAGAAGTCCCAGAGATAAGGGAGGGAACACCAACCCAGACACCACTAGAGGAGTTTGTGATTACCAGTGGGGAGGTGAGGAAGCATCTGCTAGATTTGGATGTCACAATGGCTATAAGCCCGGATGGAATCTCACCATGGATTCTAAAGGAAGGAGCGGAAGCACTGTGCCTGCCACTCTCCATGGTGTACAATAAATCACTGGTAACAGGTAAACTGCCAAAAATTTGGAAGACGGCCAATGTAGTCCCAAAATACAAGAAGGATGATAGGCAGGAGGCACTGAACTACAGGCCAGTGTCCCTAACTTGCATTCCATGCAAGATTATGGAGAAGATTGTGCGAAAAAAGCTAGTGGAACATCTGGAGCAAAGGAACTTTGTAACACAGCATCAGCATTGGTTCAGAGATGGAAAATCATGCCTAACAGGTTTAATTGAGTTCTATGGGCTGGGCAGACTGCATATTTCTGGACTGCCAGAAAGCTTTTGACACAGTACCACATAAGAGACTAGTGCACAAACTGGAGATGCAGGCAGGAGTGAAAGGGAAAGTACTCCACTGGATAAGAGAGTACCTAAGCAACAGGAGACAACGAGTCAGTGTGAGGGGTGAGGTCTCGGAGTGGCGGGGAGTCACCAGTGGAGTCCCACAGGGATCAGTCCTTGGACCTATACTGTTTCTGATATACGTAAATGATGTTCCAGAAGGAACTGACTCGTTCCTCTCGATGTTTGCTGATGATGCAAAAATAATGAGAAGGATCAGGACAGAGGAGGATAGTATGAGGCTACAAGATGACCTAGACAAACTGAAGGAATGGTCCGATAAATGGCTACTAAAGTTCAACCCAAGTAAATGTAAGGTAATAAAACTAGGAGGAGGAACTAGGAGGCCAGTCACTGGATACCGAATGGGAGATGAAGTCCTTCACGAAACGGACAGAGACAAAGATCTAGGAGTTGATATTACGTCAAACCTGTCTCCTGAAGCCCACATCAACAGAATAACATCAGCGGCCTATGCGAGGCTGGCTAACGTCAGAACTGCTTTCAGAAACCTGTGTAAGGAATCCTTCTGAACCTTGTATACCACACATGCAAGGCTGCGTGAACTGCACCTCACGTCGCTGGAAGACATAAGAGCTAGGGGAGACATGATCACCACATACAAAATTCTTAGAGGAATTGACAGGGTAGACAAGAATGGATTATTTAACACGGGTGGCACACGCACAAGGGGACACAGGTGGAAACTGGGTACCCAAATGAGCCACAGAGACATTAGAAAGAACTTTTTCAGTGTCAGAGTAGTTAACAGGTGTAATGCATTAGGCAGTGATGTGGTGGAGGCTGACTCCATACACAGTTTCAAATGTAGATATGATAGAGCCCAGTAGGCTCAGGAATCTGTACACCAGTTGATTGACAGTTGAGAGGCGGGACCAAAGAGCCAAAGCTCAACCCCCGCAAGCACAACTAGGTGAGTACACAAGTGTATGTGTGAGGCGTAGAAGAAGACTGCTAATGTAGTACCAATATACAAAAAGGGTGACAGACAAGAGGCACTGAACTACAGGCCAGTGTCCTTAACTTGTATACCATGCAAGGTGATGGAGAAGATTGTGAGAAAAATCCTGGTAACACATCTGGAGAGAAGAGACTTCGTGACAACCCATCAACATGGGTTCAGGGAGGGTAAATCTTGCCTTACAGGATTGATAGAATTCTACGATCAGGTGACAAAGATTAAAGAAGAACGAGAAGGGTGGGCGGACTGCATTTTTTTGAACTGTCGGAGAGCCTTTGACACAGTACCCCATAAAAGGTTGATGCATAAGCTAGAGAAACAGGCAGGAGTAACTGGTAGGGCGCTCCAGTGGATAAGGGAGTACCTAAACAATAGGAAGCAGAGAGTTACAGTGAGGGGTGAGACCTCAGACTGGCGTGAAGTCACCAGTGGAGTCCCACAGGGCTCTGTACTTGGACCTATCCTGTTTCTGATATACGTAAATGATCTCCCAGAGGGTACAGACTCATTCCTCTCAATGTTTGCTGACAACGCCAAAATTATGAGAAGGATTAAGACAGAGGAGGACAGCTTGAGGCTTCAAGAAGACCTGGACAAGCTGCAGGAATGGTCGAACAAATGGCTGTTAGAGTTTAATCCAAGCAAATGTAATGTAATGAAGATAGGGGTAGGAAGCAGGAGACCAGATACAAGGTATCACTTGGGAGATGAAATACTTCAAGAGTCCGAGAGAGAGAAAGACCTGGGGGTTGATATCACGCCAGACCTGTCCCCTGATGCTCACATCAAGAGGATAACAGCAGCAGCATATGCCAGGTTGGCTAACATAAGAACGGCCTTTAGAAACTTGTGTAAGGAATCTTTCAGAACATTATATACCATATATGTCAGACCAATCCTGGAGTATGCGGCACCAGCATGGAGTCCATATCTAGTCAAGCATAAGACTAAAATGGAAAAGGTTCAAAGGTTTGCCACCAGACTAGTACCCGAGCTGAGAGGTATGAGCTACGAGGAGGGACTACGGGAATTAAACCTCACTTCGTTGGAAGACAGAAGAGTTAGGGGGGACATGATCACCACATTCAAGATCCTCAAGGGAATTGACAGGGTTGATAAAGACAGGCTGTTTAACACAAGGGGCACACGCACTAGGGGACACAGGTGGAAACTGAGTGCCCAAATGAGCCACAGAGATATTAGAAAGAACTTTTTTAGTGTCAGAGTGGTTGACAAATGGAATGCATTAGGCAGTGATGTGGTGGAGGCTGACTCCATACACAGTTTCAAGTGTAGATATGATAGAGCCCAATAGGCTCAGGAACCTGTACACCTGTTGATTGACAGTTGAGAGGCGGGACCAAAGAACCATCGCTCAACCCCCGCAAGCACAACTAGGTGAGTACACACTCACACACACACACACACACACGCACGCACACACACACACACAAACACACACACACACACACACACACACAAACACACACACACACACACACACACACACACACACACACACACACACACACACACACACACACACACACACACACACACACACACAAACACACACACACACACAAACACACGCACACACACACACAC
>NC_091180.1:19019346-19063927 GCF_040958095.1 Procambarus clarkii | reverse complement strand
AGCCAGGCCCACAGGAACCCATAAAACCCAGGAACCCATAAAGCCAGGCCCAGGAACCCATAAAACCAGGCCCAGGAGCCCGTAAAGCAGGCTCTGGACGCCTTATATTCCATGCAAGGCTTGGCAGCCCTCGCTGATGGGCGGGTCTGTAGAAGACTGACGTTCCTAGACGAACTCAAAATCTTTTCCCTTCTAAAATTTGAGGCATAACGTGAGGAGAGTTCCAACGCCTCGCAGCATTGTCGGCACACGTTCATACCTTATTGAATGAGATTAATTTTATAACACGGTTGTCGCAGTCAATCATATATACATATACAACTAAACTGTATTTTTCGTCTTCATACCTAAAATGTATTTCTCATGCATTATCAGTCGAAGTTATATTAATTATATGTGGTTTGTTTTGAAGCATTCAGTGATCCATAATTAATTATTATTTCCTTTGGGGGATGAGGTTAGGTAGGCCTATCAACCTCTGGAGGTTGATAGGCCTTCCAATTAAGGTCTATCAACCCCCAAGCGATTATAATGGTGCCCATAGTATAGTTTGCTGACCAATCAATCAAGTATACTTTAGTTCTGAACATCTATCAATAATAGAGTAAGGTCTCAATGTATATACAAAGTAAACCAAGGTATACTTAACAGTGTGAATACTCCTTAGTGATTTAGTTCATATTCCCCCTCCCCTGGGTTTGAACATATATATATCCCGGATGTTCAATTGAAGGTCTCTGCGACGGAATACGAGAGGGACAGAAAACATGTTCATAATATTGAACATATACTGGCAACGTTTTAACCCAGCACAGATAATGTTCAAAACGTCTCTCTCTCTCAGCACAGCTGTTCAAAACGTCTCTCTCTCTCAGCACAGCTGTTCAAAACGTCTCTCTCTCAGCACGTGTTCAAAACGTCTCTCTCTCAGCACGTGTTCAAAACGCCTCTCTCTCAGCACAGCTGTTCAAAACGTCTCTCTCTCTCAGCACAGCTGTTCAAAACGTCTCTCTCTCAGCACAGCTGTTCAAAACGTCTCTCTCTCAGCACAAGTGTTCAAAATGTCATATCTGGAACATATTTATATCCTCCATAATATGCTATACAAACAATTTTCTATCTAGGAGAAAGGAAGTGAAGATTGAACATCAGAGTTCCGATGATCCATCCTAGGCAACTGGATTAGAAAATGGGAAGCTAATCGTGGTCGCTGTCAATGTAACAGAAAACGCGAAAGAATAAGCCTCGTCTTATTAATCATAAAACCACGTATACTTCTAGCCCAATTAACTGATCTTCGAACAGCACAATTTCGTGCAATGTTGGTAAACAAATACCCGTTTTCTATGTATACCAGCGGAGAAAGAGAGGGGGGAGACTTAACTAATGTCAAGGATCGCCTTCTTCTCTCATACTATTTCTTTTTGCATCTACAAGAGAATGTCTCGGGAGGGAAGAATGAGGAGAGAAGAGTGAGGAGGAAAGCGTGAGGAGGGAAGCTAACATATTACTGTCCTGGGATTAAAAATGCCTAAAAGGCACTTTACTAACTGTCGCTCGAAGAAAAATGACTCGTTTCTCTTGGAAAAAAAAAAAAAAAAAAAAAAAAAAAAAAAATATAATAGCTAGCATCTTCTCGTTTCACCAACACGTTAATTCATGAGATTACGTTAATTGTTTAGATAACGTTGTGACGTCACCTTTGATATTCAGACAGATTTATAAATCCGAGAAAAGATTTATAAATCAGCCTTCAGCTCTCTCTGGGCCGTCAAGAACGTCAACAAACTTTCCCGGGAGTTAGTGGAACGTAAACCAAGCCCCACAGACTCACGAGTATACAACAGGTGCTTGTATACTTCTCGTATACACACAGCTATACTTGTGTTGCTGTCATATACACTATATACACACTCAGGATAGTTGAGGAGTTGTTCTATACACACTCAGGATACTTGTGTATTTGCCATATACACTCAGGATACTGATACGTTGTCATTTACACACAGGATACGTGTGTGGTTGCCATATATATATATATATATATATATATATATATATATATATATATATATATATATATATATATATATATATATATATATATATATATATATATATGTCGTACCTAGTAGCCAGAACGCACTTCTCAGCCTACTATGCAAGGCCCGATTTGCCTAATAAGCCAAGTTTTCCTGAATTAATATATTTTCTCTTATTTTTTTCTTATGAAATGATAAAGCTACCCATTTCATTATGTATGAGGTCAATTTTTTTTATTGGAGTTTAAATTAACGTAGATATATGACCAAACCTAACCAACCCTACCTAACCTAACCTAACCTATCTTTATAGGTTAGGTTAGGTTAGGTAGCCGAAAAAGTTAGGTTAGGTTAGGTTAGGTAGGTTAGGTAGTCGAAAAACAATTAATTCATGAAAACTTGGCTTATTAGGCAATTTGGGCCTTGCATAGTAGGCTGAGAAGTGAGTTCTGGCTACTAGGTACGACATATATATATATATATATATATATATATATATATATATATATATATATACATATATATATATATATATATATATATATATATATATATATATATATATATATATATATATATATATATATATATATATTGTGACGGTAACGCGTTTTTGTTCGGCTGTTTCAAAAGCTAGGGGCAGGGCCTCGTCACATAAAGAAAAAAAGAGAGAAAAGCTGGAACTTTCGTCTGTGGTAAGGTAATGGGAAGACACACAAAACACAAGTAAATTTAACAATGAAATTTTAATTACGTTAGAAAAGCAAGACATGAATAAAATTGGGCATAAAAATTGTAACAGATAAATCAATCAAACAAAATAATAAGAGTAATCACTGGCAAATGAAAAGTTACGTTAAGACAAGTGAGTAATAGCAAAGTAAATATAGCAAAGGAAATAATGATGCAGGAATATTGGCTTCAAGCTGCCAACTCCCTTAGTACACGTAAGCCAAGGCTTAGTCTACCAATGAGACGTGTCAACTTGTGTGGAGCACGATATATTCTGCCTTCCCTAGGTCGCAGTAGCTCTGATATCAGCTCGTGTGGCGGGTGGTGGGGCAGGTGCGACGGGCACCAGCCAATCAGCGACAGGCAGGCGATGGACAAATAGTTTGCCGGTTCACGGTGGCGGAGGCGAGCAGGTGCGCCGGTGCTGGATACGTTTGTTGTTGTACTTGTTGGATATATCTTCTATATTAGTTGTTACTGGGACGTAGTTTGGAGGGAAGAGCAGGCTCAATCTCTCTTGAAAGAGATTATCGTCACAATATATATATATATATATATATATATATATATATATATATATATATATATATATATATATATATATATATATATATATATATATATATATATATATATACTATGCTCCCTTGATGTATGTAAATCCTATTTAATCTCTACGTATGTAAACGCCATCATATTCTTGATGAATATAAACCACGTCCTATTCTTGATGTAACTAAATCCCAACGTATTCTTTTTCTTCATCTATGACAATCACATTCTGATCTCTAGGTATAGTGAACGCCATCATATTCTTCATGTATGTAAACCTCTATCCTATTCTCCATTCGTGTAAACCTCAACAGAGAATAATCCTAGAGATTCTTATCAGTAACACCAGTTAAGAATAGGAAACAGAGCCGCTGAAACTGTGGTTAGAGAGCTGATAATAACAAAGAAATGAGTAATATCTTAAATTAATATTTTAGAGGAAAAGTTGACCAGTTTAGTGGTCACTAAGAATGGATTTAACCAACAGAGAAGTAAAGGTCCCCGGGGGTAGATGAAGAGATGATTAAGGTATGGAATGTAGAGTCTATTGATGAGGCCTTGTCTTGCATATTCAACAAATCATCAGAGCAGAAGGCTAGAGTCGTGGAGGGCTGCCAACGTGGTACCAATTTTTTCAGATAGGAGATAGATCACTTGCGTCGAACTATATCAGCCCATTAGCTTCATGTCGATTAGAGGAAAAACTGTTTGAATCGATAATTGAAAACATGAGGATCGTCATACTTAACAACATACAATTTAAGGAAAGAGCAGAAGACCTATTTGTCCCCATACGAGCCAGTTCCTATTTATTTCGATCTAAACTCATTCATACAAAGGTCTAACTCACACTGATAATAATCAAGTGAGAGTGGAAACGATACAGAGGGGGATATGATCACGACATATATAATTGCTAGGTGAATTAAGAAGGTCAGTAACAATGAGATATTCAGAGATAATTTTTTTTTCATATCTATTGAAGTTGGGTAGATATATTGAAACTTGAAATGGAGATGAGTCTCAGGGATGAATTGATGAAGTTCACTAGAGAACAAATAGTAAAAGGGATGAGTTAGATGAAGAGGTGGTTGAATCAAAATATTATTACGCACACACACACACACACACACACACACACACACACACACACACACACACACACACACACACACACACACACACACACACACACACACACACACACACACATTCACACTCACACACACACACACACACACACACACACACACACACACACACACACACACACACACACACACACACACACACACACACACACACACTCACACTCACACACAAACACACACACACACACACACACACACACACACACACACACACACACACACACACACACACACACACACACACACACACACACACACACTCTCTAGATTATTTGAACTCCAACAAAATACTCCAAAACTGTAACATATGTTGTTAAACAAAATGATTTTCAACACGTTAATATTACCAATAAATTCTACAAATCAAACTTTATTATTATTATTATTATGATACTTTATGAGCAAATATTCAGCCTGACCATTAATAAAGACATTTATATAAATGATTTTATTTTCTCTCTCTTAACAGTGTTAAATGATCCACAAAACGACCAATTTAAAAAAAACAAATATATTATTTTGTTACGAGAACAAGAACCATTTTGATTTAATAATTTGTATTTAGAATTGTGAACAGATTTATTTGCCCGTTCGGTAAACTTTCCTCTGATGAAAATAAAAGATAGGAAAATGTTATTTAAAAAAAATTGTATTTTTTTTTTTGGTATCTGAGGTTAGGTTAGGTAGCAGGAAAAGTTAGGTTAGGTTAGGTTAGGTAGGTTAGGTAGTCGAAAAACAATTAATTCATGAAAACTTGGCTTATTAGGCAAATCGGGTCTTGCATAGTAGGCTGAGAAGTGCGTTCTGGCTACTAGGTACGACATATATATATATATATATATATATATATATATATATATATATATATATATATATATATATATATATATATATATATATACATATTTATTTGTTCTTGAATATGACCAAAAGGGTAAGATTAATGATTCTAACACGAATCTTCTCAATATTTCTAAAGCGCCTTGAAAGTAACCAACGTCGTCTATGCCTTCACATACCCACTTGGGGACTGTCAGCCCCAAAGATCTCAGTATATAGGCAAGACAACAACGTCTCTTTCAAGGGGGATTAATATTGCTCCATCAAGGAACATACAATCTCCTCATACAACCAGACCATCACCAGAGAAATCTTAACAATCGACACAGAAATTATCGATAGATACAGCGATAGCAGGCGGCTCGACTTCAGAGAGGTCCTACACATCAAAAAGTCAACACCAGCAATCAACAGCCAATTAACTCATAATTACATTTTGCCCACTTCAAGACTCCGAACCAGCACGAACCAAGAAGAGAAAATACGCAGTAATTCGTGTTCTGACTGTGTAAAATTATCTTTACCCCGTAATTACCCATTGGTTCGTGTTTTATCACCTCACCCAAGAACAAATATAAGCATGAAACGGAGTACATAAAAATTTGTCTTAGAAAATGTGAGAAGTCTCTTAAGAAACGCTTCAAGGCGTCAGACCATAAATAAAAATGTGACAATGAACTTTGGAGAGTTAATTTTTCAATTTCTCTCGACAGTGAAGAAAAACGTAAGAAATATTAAGTGAAGAAGATGAACAAAGTGAACAAAACTATTATTGCAATCAACGTAAAGAAAGGTAGTGTTCATTTCAGTAAACTCCAAGGCAACTATGGTTTAGGATACGCCTATGGCAATGTTAAGACACACAAACCAGGTAACCCACTACGCCCATTAATCAGCCAAATACCAACTCCAACCTATCACTTGGCAAAAAGACTTAATGAACTCCTAACTCCATACACTCCAAGCAACTATAGTCTACAATCATCAGCAGATTTCAAAACTACTCAGCCCGATGGAATCATTGCTTCCCTGGACGTCGAATCCCCTATTTACCAACGTCCCAGTCGACACAACCATAGGAATGATACTGGACAGAGTATACAGAGACGAGAGCACTCCCAAATTAGACATACCAGAGCCACACTTGAAGAGTCTTCTCGAAGTATGTACAAAGGAAGCCCCTTTCATCAGTCCACAAGGAGACATGTATCTACACATAGACGGAGCAGCAATGGGCTCCCCCTTAGGAGTCTTATTCGCTAATTTTTACATGGTAACCATCGAAGACAGGGTCTTCAGTAGTAGACAAAAACCAACTGTATACTGCCGTTATGTAGATGACATATTCGTCACAGTAAAAGACTCAAATGAACTAATTGATCAAAAAAGCCATCTAGAGAGAGAGTCAGTACTCAGACTTACACATGAAAATAGTGAAAATAACAGTCTGCCATTCTTGGATGTACTAATAACAAAAACAGGAACCTCTTTAAGCACCAACGTATATACTAAGCCCACCAACATAGGATTATGCCTGAACGGTAGAAGTGAGTGCCCCCAAAGATACAAAGCCAGTGTTCTCAATTCTTATATTCGTCGAATGCTTACCCACTTCTCCGAATGGAGCAACGTGAGTAGAGAGTTTGAAAGAATAACTCAGGTATTGGTGAACAACGGATATAGCAACGCGGAAATAAACGCTGCTATAAGAAGACACCTGGACCGTTGGTATAATCCAGAACCTAGAACAGAAACCACAACACCTCCAATAAAATTATATTACAAATCAACTATCCACAGTGAACATAAAAAAGAAGAAAGAATAATGAAGGAAATAATTCGTAAAGGAGTAAAAGTCACTATTCCTAACCAAAACATAGACCTGATCATATTCTATAAAACACAGACGACTACTGACCTTATTAAAAACAGGCCGAAGCCGACGGAGAACCCTCTACAGCAGTCAAGCGTTGTATACATGTACACTTGCCCCCACGAAGGATGTAACCTTCAATCTAAGTACATAGGTATGACGTCGACCAAGCTGACGAGGCGTTTGACATGCCATCTTCAATCTGGTGCCCCTAGGAATCACATGAGACAAGCCCATGACATCACTCTAACAAGAGAATTGTTGAATAAAACACTTGTATAATAGACAAAACCCAAGATGCAAGAAGATTACAAATACTTGAAGCAATCCACATAAGAATAGAACAACCTACCATGAATACCCAAATTACGTAACTATTTACTCATAGTTATAAGAGTAAGAACAAGACCGGAACATAACGATGCCACAGCCTGTTCTCCAAAAATAGGGAGGTAAATGCAACAGCTCCATAAGTACAATTATGTACTATGTATGACAGACAGGAATTGTACTTACTTACACTTAGTATTAAGTCGTACCGTCAAATATATTGTAAATATTTGACTTTAACTGAAAAGCTGAATAGAAAACCACGACCTAACCTAACTGTCTTAGTTTCTGAAGATAAGCATTTTATTGCTTCATAATTACAACTACTACTTAACCTATAGCTATACTGATATTACAATTTTATAAAACAAATAAAACAATACTAAAATATTTAAATAAATATTAAAATAACTCAGGATATTTTCAAATTTTGTATAAAATCTCTTTCGTTTAATAAAACTGAAAAAGAAATTCTTGATATTTAAAACTTGTGTATAGTGAACTGAGCTTATAAACTTCGTCCTAAAATTCTAAGTGTCTTAACAGAAAACGAGGAGAATTAAATGGGGGAGGTAAATGTAACAGCCCCGTAAGTGCAATTATATACTATATATGAAAGTCAGGAAATGTACTAATTACTCTTAGTATTAAAACGTACTGTCAATTTAGAGGATGGGTTGCGATGCCAACATAGAACATAACAGACCTATTACACCTGATTAATCTTTGTATATGCTTCGACCCCTAATATCTCTTCGTCCCCTTGCTGTTTCCTTTTGTTTCACCTAACCCCGTACTGGTATAAATCTAACACGATTTGTATGTTCTTATTACGGGCTATTCATGCCCGTGCCACCTTTTGGGTGGCTTAATCTTCATCAATCTATGTTCTTATCACCATTTGGTCACCATTTGGTCCGGGAGACATCTCCCGTCACGCAGGGTGAAGTTGCGCCTCCACAGATCTCCAGTGTCATCTATTGATACTGGTAATGGCTCAAAAGGGCCACCACTTACGGGCTATTCATGCCCGTGCCACCTTTTGGGTGGCTTAATCTTCATCAATCATCAATCTATGTTCTTATAACAGTTACAGCCCCGCTCCTGTGCCAGGTAAGTTCACTCCGGGCTCACCGTAGCCCGTGCTACTTGCCCCGCGCCTGTGCCAGGTAAGTTCACTCCGGGCTCACCGTAGCCCGTGCTACTTGCCCCGCGCCTGTGCCAGGTAAGTTCACTCCGGGCTCACCATAGCCCGTGCTACATGGACACTTCGTTCTGAGTAGCTAAATCTGAAACAAAAAACAATATGTTCTTATCACTTGAGAATGAACCATGTAGATTCGAAACGTTGTGCAATTATATAATAAATGTGATACATTCTATGTACTTTTTCTTCACCTAGAAAACGAACATGAGTTTTGGAGAACTCCTCTTCCAACTAGACCCTGATGCAAGAGCACTAGTTAGAGGGATAGAAGCCCTATATCAGAAAATAGTTAATACAGAATATGCTTTCATATTCAATGAGACATATATAAATATATATATATATATATATATATATATATATATATATATATATATATATATATATATATATATATATATATATATATATATATATATATATATATATATATATATATATAGTGCTTGGCCATGACCCAGTGTGTTTGCTCCCCTCTATAGAATAATGCACAGTTTAACTCTGCCAACCGAGTTGAAATGGAAGGGGTCCCAGCGGTCGGGCAGGACTCCACAAGCCTTGAGGTGCCAACAACTGCTCCTAAAAGAGGTTTTTGCCGAGTATGCAACAAAAACACCGCCATAAACTCCAACGGTGGTGTTATCCGCTTTCACACCTTCAACGAGGAAAGATGCAGTGGTTCCCACCAGCTTCCGAAGGGAAGCAATGGCCAGCTGCCATTAACAGTTAGGGAAGAGACTCCCATTAACCTAATCTCATCTGAGAACCTCACCCAAGCGATCATAGCGACGTCTGCTAGAACATTACCACACATCCCAAAAGCAGCCCGCCCAAATGCAGCAGCCAAACTTTGTAATCTTCTGAAAAGGGTCAATGATGCACCGGAAAACATTCAAGCGTGGCATAATGTCCTTCTGTTTGGCAATGTATGCCTCACCGTCCCTCCAAGGAGGGACAAATCACTTGCTTCCTCGGTCCTGAGGGCGATAAATGAATACCCAAGGGGGGACAACCTAGTTCGCCTGCCTCTCCGAGCAAAACACACCCACCGCAGAAATGGTAACAACAACATACCGGAAACGTACAAAATCAGAGCACAAATCACCAAGAAAATTGAAGAGGGAAATACCGCAAGTGCTATTAGAGTCCTCACCAGTGACGAGAAAATTGCTCCTCGAAACTCAGCCACAGCACGGGCCCTGCAAAGCAAGCACCCACCCAGAGCCCCTCAAGGCAGCAACATCGTTCCGCCATCAGCCGACACCATTTCAGACTCATTAACCGTTGGTGAATCTGAGGTCTACAAAGCAGCCCTTTCTTTTCCACCTGGGTCAGCAGGCGGCTTTACAGGGTTAAAACCTCAACATATCAAGCAAATGTTAAATCCTGCGGTTGGTGATGCTGCACAAGATCTTCTTATGGAACTCACAAGGTTCGTCAACATGTGCCTGGCTGGTGAGATACCTGAGGTCATCAGGCCTCTCTTTTTTGGTGCCTCCCTCTCTGCTCTCAAAAAGAAGGACGAAGGAATCAGGCCAATCGCTGTTGGCAACACTCTCCGACGCCTGATTGCCAAGGCTGCTACGAGGGTTGTCAGCCAGCAAGCGGCTGAATTGCTCAAACCAATCCAGCTAGGATTTGGAATCCCCCAAGGCTGTGAAGCGGCTGCCCATGCAGCACGAGCATACATCACCAACATTTCTGATGAAAAGGCTCTGCTCAAACTGGACTTTAAGAATGCCTTCAACATGGTCAGAAGAGATGCAGTACTTTGTGCCGTACATCGCCATTTCCGGCCCCTCTACCCGTTCATACTATCGTGCTACAGTGGTGAGTCAAAACTGCTCTTTGGTGAACATGAAATCAGATCATGTGAAGGTGTTCAGCAAGGTGATCCTCTTGCTCCCCTTCTTTTCTGCTTAGTCTTAAAAGAAATCACCGAAAGCTTGTCCAGCGAGTTCAACATCTGGTTTTTGGATGATGGCACTATAGCTGTCACCGTAGACCACCTCTTGTCAGATATCAGGAAAATAAGGGAGCAAGAAGTAAGCCTGGGTCTCGTCCTGAACCCTTCCAAGTGTGAAGTAGTCTCCTCCAACCCAGACATCGTAGCTAGAATAAGGTCTGCCTTGCCTGGAGCCCATGTCATTAGGGCCGAGAACAACACCCTCCTTGGAGCTCCCCTCGGGTCTAACGCCATTGAGGAGATCCTCGACAAGAAAATCGCAGACCTTAGGAGGATGGAAGACAGAATAGGTGACATCGATGCCCACGATGCTTTTTATCTCCTCACCAAATGCCTATCCCTTCCGAGGCTAACCTACTTTCTGAGGTGCGCCCCATCTTACAACAACCCAAAGCTTGACGAGTATGACCTCCTACTGAAGACCATGCTGGAAAAAGTTGTTAACCTCTCCCTCAACGAATGCCAGTGGAAACAAGCCACTCTTCCTGTCAGGCTCGGTGGCTTGGGTGTCCGCACCGCCACCCAAATTGCTGTCCCAGCCTTCCTGTCTTCCTCCTCAGCATCAGATGACCTGGTTAAGGAAATTCTACCTGACATCCTGAGTGATGTAGCGGGGATACAGGACCCCCACTACACGGAATGCGACACGAAATGGGGTGCCATGACAGACCCAGCACTCAGACCAGCCATGCCGAAAGCCAAGAAACAATCCAGTTGGGACAGCCCCATTGTAGACAAAGAGCCCACAGCTTTGCTGGAGGCAGCAACAACCCCCAGTGATCGTGCACGCCTCACAGCTGTGCAGGCTCCCCATGCAGGGGACTTCCTTCTGGCAGTTCCTATGTCTGCGACAGGCACACGTCTTGATCCGCAGGAGCTCCGTATTGCAGTCGCTCTCCGCCTTGCTGCCCCTATCCACACTGTTCACAGGTGTATTTGCGGCGAGGCAGATGCTGACGAATATGGATTGCATGGCCTGCACTGTGGAAAATCGGGTGGTTGGCACACTAGACACGACGAAGTCAACGACATCATTAAAAGAAGCCTTGCCTCTGCTCAGTGTCCAGCGGAGAGAGAGCCCCGCAACCTACTGAACCGTGACTCTGTTAGCTTTGCCGGCCGACCAGACGGAATCACACTGCGTCCGTGGAAGGGTGGCAGGCAGTTAGCATGGGACTATACTTGCGTATCCACCCTGGCAACGACATACATCACCCTCTCTGCCGGCACGGCAGGGAGCCGCAGCGACACACAGAGAAAAACAAAAGTCAGTCAAGTTACAGGCAATTAGATCAAAGGTACAATTTCGTTCCAATAGGGTCTGAGACCCTAGGCCCATGGGGTGAGAGTGCAAGAAGGTTTCTTAAGGATCTTGGTTCCAAGCTCATTGACACCACAAGAGACCCTAGAGCAGCAAGTTTTCTCTTTCAGCGCCTCAGTGTCGCGATCCAGAGGGGAAATGCCCGCTGCATCCTCGGTTCCTGCCCGGCGTCGGAGGAGTTCGAGGAAATCTACAGCCTCTAGGAAGCGAACTTTTTCTTGTGTCCTCTTAATGTTTATTTTTTGTATAAAATCAGATATGTAACTGTATAACCTTGCATAATAAAGTGTACATCATAATAAAAAAAAAAGGGGGTGGTAGGAGAAGTGAACACTCTTTCGTATTCAGAGTTAAATGTCAAGTTTTTCCCTGAGTGCTCTGTGTTCCCTTCTCTGAGGCTGTGGGTCCCTATAATTGCACCAGTGGTGGTACCCCCCTATATATATATATATATATATATATATATATATATATATATATATATATATATATATATATATATATATATATGTATATATATATATATATATATATATATATATATATATATATATATATATATGTATATATATATATATATATATATATATATATATATATATATATATATATATATATATATATATATATATATATATATAAATATTTAAATTAATGCATGCTAATTATTCCCAAAACAAATTTATATTGATAATTGTTAATTGCAAGTCGCAGATTTGGACTCATATTCGATAAAGTTATTTCTTTGTCAAAGTTTTGAATGAAAGTTTGCATGTTCTAGTTATTCTTTATATTCATCATCGCCCTTTGACCTTTACACCCTTAGTTTATAGTTGACTGTTAACCTTTGAGTCTATCTATGACCCTTAAACCTGTGGCTAACGTGTCTATATTGAGCACACACAAATAAAACCAAATGTTATTTATTTTTCCTGCGGTAAAAAAAAAGCAGAATTTGTTGACCAGACCACACACTAGAAATTGAAGGGACGACGACGTTTCGGTCCGTCCTGGACCGTTCTCAATCGACTTGAGAATGGTCCAGGACGGACCGAAACGTCGTCGTCCCTTCAATTTCTAGTGTGTGGTCTGGTCAACATACTTCAGCCGCGTTATTGTGACTCATCGCCTGCAAAAAGCAGAATTGTTTGAAGTTTTTCTATTTTCCGATCTTTGTATTTCGCCTTCTCACTATAGAACTTTATCTTGTTCGTCATGTAGGAAATTGTACTGTATTGTGTATTGTCTCCTTCTTGCTCAGTCCCTCTGTCTTGGTCTGTGTTTCACCCTGTCTCTGTCTCCCTCTCTCCTTTATTTGCCTCTCTCTCTCTCTCTCTCTCTCTCTCTCTCTCTCTCTCTCTCTCTCTCTCTCTCTCTCTCTCTCTCTCTCTCTCTCTCTCTGCAAGGTTAAATTTTCTAACCTGGTGCCGTTTTATCTGATAGTGGCGAACTTAATGAGGTCTTCACTATAACCCCATGACTGACTGAGCATCAAGCAAGACTCGGTCACTCATTGCGTCATGTAGTGAGAGAGAGAGAGAGAGAGAGAGAGAGAGAGAGAGAGAGAGAGAGAGAGAGAGAGAGAGAGAGAGAGAGAGAGAGAGAGAGAGAGAGAGAGAGAGAGAGAGAGAGAGAGAGAGAGAGAGAGAGAGAGAGAGAGAGAGAGAGAGAGAGAGAGAGAGAGAGAGAGAGACACTGTGTGTATTTACCTAACGCAGACAGGTGAGTCGTGACAAAGTGGACATGCTAGATACTTTTGCCAGATAACTGACTTTCAATTATCTATGTAAATTAAAGTATGGCTTGTAAATGGAGACAGATAATTGAATACATAAATTAAATCCTATTTACCTGATAATTGCTCTTTTTATAACCTGATGTTATTTCGTACGACTGGCACGAATTGAGGACATTATTATTTTTCCTTAATTTGGTAATTACACTATATATATATATTATGCAAGGCCCGATTTGCCTAATAAGCCAAGTTTTGCTGAATTAATATATTTTCTCAATTTTTTTTCTTATGAAATGATAAAGCTACCCATTTCATTATGTATGAGGTCAATTTTTTTTTATTGGAGTTAAAATTAACGTAGATATATGACCGAACCTAACCAACCCTACCTAACCTAATCTATCTTTATAGGTTAGGTTTGGTTAGGTAGCCGAAAAAGTTAGGTTAGGTTAGGTTAGGTAGGTTAGGTAGTCGAAAAAACATTAATTCATGAAAACTTGGCTTATTAGGCAAATTTGGCCTTGCATAGTAGGCTGAGAAGTGCGTTCTGGCTACTAGGTACGACATATATATATATATATATATATATATATATATATATATATATATATATATATATATATATATATATATATATATATATATATATATATATATATATGGAAATGTTCGTTTGTTCAAAATCGCTAATCTCCGAAAGTTCTTCAAAGATTGCCTTGAAATTTTCACAGAACGTCCCCTTCGTATCCGAGCGGCTTTTATATATACATATTATATAGATGTCACGTCTGTGACGGGAAAAAAACATGTTTTTTTTTTAAAAACTGTGTTTTTTGGGTATTTTTCATGTGAGGGAAATCCTCCGAAACCTCTTTACCGATTTCTTTGAAATTCTGACACAACATTGCATTCGATTAGGCGAATGTTTTAACATACCTAGTATATACATGTTACACCTGTGACAGAAAAAAACATGTTTTTTTTTTGGAAAAACAGCGCCATCTGTTGGACGTAAGAGCAACACACGCTGTAATCTCCGAAAGTTCTTCACCCATTGCTTTGAAATTTTGACACAACGTTCCATTCGAATACGTGCATGTTTTTATATACCTACTATTTAGATGCCTCACCTGTGAGAGATAAAAACATGCATTTTTGGAAAAACAGCGCCATCTGTTGCACGTAAGAGCAACTCACGATATTCAAAATATGTTACCATTCTATTTCAATGTTTCCGATTGCATTGATAAATTGAATTTTCATAGATTTTTATTTTTTTTTTATTTTGATTTAATTATTTTGTGTGACGCTGCGTTGGAATTGAGCAGTGTTGTTTACCATACCGTTCATTTCGTGGGTAAAGCTTATTTGTTTCTTTTTAATTTTTTTTTCATTTCGCTTTTAACTGTTCTTCTTATTTTTTAGTGCAATTGGTGTTGAAATTGAGCTGTGTCGATTGATCTGCGTTTGAATTGAAATATTTCGTTAGTATTTTTTGTTTTTGTCTTGAAAACAAGAAAATGGACAAAACGTTTATTTCACAGCTGCAAATGAACAACAAACAGCTATGAATCCACCGGCTACAACGTTAACTGTTTTCTTCACGTTATGTTAAAATGACGCGTTTGTGACAAGCACTGCTGTTATCAGGAAGTGCCTACATATTACACATGGAATGCCAGTAGAAAACCATTTGAACGACGCAAACGAGGAGAGCGAGTCGACGGACAACCTGGCATACTCAAATAAACTACGATAGGCTGCCTGTACACCGTGCATCCCAATCAAGATGAATGTTTCTTTCTTCGCAAGCTGTTGGTAAATGTCCCCGGTTCAACGATTGATTGATGAAGATTAAGCCACCCAAGAGGTGGCACGGGCATGAATAGCCCGTAAGTGGTGGCCCTTTCGAGCCATTACCATTATCAAAAGATGATACTGGAGATCTGTGGAGGCGCAACTGCACCCTGCGTGACGGGAGATGTCTCCCCTGACCAAGTGTGGCGTGCCCCGGTTCAACGTCTTTCCAGCCATTAAGATTTGTCAACATCGTAACACATGCCACTTCCCGTAGTGCATGTCAAGCTCGGAATTAATTGGAGAACGACAGACACTGGGATGTGTGAATTAATGGCGCGTCCTAAAATGTCACATCCAAATCAAATTCATGCTTTGTTTGGCAACATATTGACCGCCTGCTCTCCTTCCTCTCCAACAGAGTTATGGGAGGAAATATAAATCGCACATGGCTGAAGATATTATCCGTCGAATACGAAGGAAAATTCATATATGAACATGGATTTCACAGCAGAAATCCACAAGAGGCGTTGATAATGATTGAAGATTTGTGCTTAGAAATCGCGAACAAAGTTCTAAATCAGTTGGAAATGTCATCACCGAATCGATCCGCTGCTGCTTCGTTCGATGTAGAATTGCGTCGTGAACAAAATTACGACACGGGTGATCTGTTGTCGTATGTGCAATCAAATATTCCTAAGCTAACGCTTGAGCGTAAAGGCTTTTACAATCAAATAATTCAAACTGTCAATAACGTGTTTGGAGAAGTCTTCTTAGATGCGCCAGGAGGAACTGTAAAATCCTTCCTAATTAGATTGATTCTGGCAGCATTTCGATCCCAAAATAGCATAACCTTAGCTCTTGCATCGTCCGGAATAGCTGCGACATTGCTACCAGGTGGAAGAACTGCTACTTCGATTTGGAATTGCCATTGAACATGCAATTCATTGAAACTTTCACGTGCAACATTTCCAAAGCATCCGGCATGGGAAAAGTATTGCAGCAATGTAAACTTATCGTTTGGGATGAATGCACAATGGCCCACAAAATATCACTCGAGGCTCTTGATCGATATCTTGAGGTTATCTTGAGATGATTTCGGGGCTTTAGTGTCCCCGCGGCCCGGTCCTAGACCAGGCCTCCACCCCCAGGAAGCAGCCCGTGACAGCTGACTTAACTCCCAGGTACCTATTTACTGCTAGGTAACAGGGGCATTCAGGGTGAAAGAAACTTTGCCCATTTGTTTCTGCCTCGTGCGGGAATCGAACCCGCGCCACAGAATTACGAGTCCTGCGCGCTATCCACCAGGCTACGAGGCCACGAGGCCGATCATTGAAAGATTTGCGTGGAAACATCAGACCATTTGTGAACGCATTAATATTGCTTGCAGGAGATTTCAGGCAAACATTGCCTGTAATTCCTCGACACAAGTCCGTCGACACTCTTGAGGAAGCAGATGAATCGATTAGTTATCCAACAGAATTTTTGAATTCACTCGATATGCCCGGGATACCATCACACGTACGACAATTGAAAATCTGCGTGCCAATTATCATGTTGCGAACTATTAATCAGCTAAAGCTTTGCAACACTATGCACCTTGCAGTAACAAAGTTAATCAGCAACGTCGCAGAAGCAACAATCTTGACAGGACCTTTCAGAGGTGAAGATGTCCTCATTCCTATGATTCCAACAGATATGCCATTTCAATTTAAGATATTGTAATTTCCAACTCGATTAACAATTGCAATCACCATCAACAAAGCTCCGTACCACTCTTTAGAACTGTGCAGTTTATATGTAGACATGGAATGCTTCTCATAGGGACAATTGTATGTTGCGTGTTCTAGAATCTCCACAGACAATGGAACAACAAAATAATTATATACCCACAAGCATTGTGAAATTAAACATATTAGAAACGTAGTCTGTCTCTTTTCTGTCTTTATCATTTAACCAGACTGAGCCACAGCAACGCGTGGCCGGGTACAGCTAGTATATATATAAAAATGGAAATGTTCGTTTGTTCAAAATCGCCAATCTCCGAAAGTTCTTCACCGATTGCTTTGAAATTTTTACACGCCGTTTCATTCTCATCCGAGCGGGTTTTTCTATACATGCTATATAGATGTCACGTCGATGGGGGAAAAAATAAGCTTTCTTGAAAAACTGTGTTTTTCATGTGGGGGGAAATCTTCGAAACCTCTTTACCCATTGCTTTGAAATTTTGACACAACGTTGCATTCGAATAGGCGCGTGTTTTTATATACCTACTATATACATGCCTCACCTGTGACAGGAAAAACATTTTTTTTTTTTTTAAAGCGTCATCTGTTGAACGTAAGAGCTACACGTGCTGTAATCTCAGAAAGTTCTTCACCAATTGCTTTGAAATTTTAACACAACATTCCACTGGAATATGTGCATGTTTTTATATACCTACTATATAAATGCCACACCTATGATAGGTAACGACATGTATATTTTTTAAAACAGCGCCATCTGTTGCACGTAAGAGCAACACACGTTATCTTAAATATGTTACGATTCTATTTCAATGTTTCTGATTGCATTGATAAATTGAATTTTCATAGATTTCGATTTATTTTCGGTTTGATTTAATTATTTTGTGTGACATTGTGTTGGAATTGAGCTGCGTTATTTACCATACCGCTCATTTTGTGAGTATAGTTTATTTTTTATTTTTTAATTGTTTTCCATTTCGTTTTTTTAACTGTTTTTCTTATATTTCAGTAATGGGAACATCAGATCATTTGTTGTTCCAAATTTTCTAATGGGAACATCAGATTATTTGGGAATGCATCGGACAAGGGAGTGGGGGATGATGGGGAGGACAAGGGAGTGGGGGATGATGGGGAGGGAATATATATATACATATATATATGCAGAATAACCACATGTGAAAAATAGAAAATGCTTAACGCGTTTTCGGCTAATTCGCCTTCATCAGAGCAAGGTAGAATGCTCTACCTTGATTCTACCTTGCTCTGATGAAGGCGAATTAGTCGAAAACGCGTTAAGCATTTTCTATTTTTCACATGTGGTTATTCTGCATACTTGGATCAGTGTTTTTGTGATCATTGTTGCATATACATATATATATATATATATATATATATATATATATATATATATATATATATATATATATATATGCAATTGACGATCACAAAACACTGATCATTTTATGCGGAAAATCCACAGAGAAATATGAAATGAGGTGAACGTTTCGGCTTTGTTAAAGCCTTTGTCAACACCAGACTGACTATATATATATATATATATATATATATATATATATATATATATATATATATATATATATATATATATATATATATATATATATATATATATATATATATATATTCCTACAGTGCGCATCAGAATCCAGAGACAACGTCTCCCTTAACCTCATTCCATCAGAAAAATGTTATTGAAGCAATCAGTGCAACGTCTATCAGGCACCCCCCCCCCCCCCCGCCGGCACAACAGTAAATATATCAATTCACCGGACGTGAAGTTTCTATCCTCCAAGCTATGTAGGATTGAAACCCACATAGAGCCTGGGATTCGAACCTGGACACTGGGGGGTACTCCGCCAAGCCATGTGGGGGGCAATGTGTGAAACCTTGATATTGGCTCTATATCGTCCAGAGCAAGTGGTTGGGTGTTTCGTACAGGACTGGAACCCCACTACATCACAACAGACATGGGTTGGAAGGAGTGTTTCGAGCGTAGGTGAGACATATATATGAATACGTTTGAGGTGAATATATATAGGAGCTGCCTTCCATTGACTGAAGACGCCTTCTCCAATATCCCTAATACAAAGGTCCTTCTTCAAATCCCCCGACGCCTCGTCGCTAAGGATCTGGGGATCAGACAGTTAGGAAGCAGCCACCATGATAGAACCTAATCAGCTTATTCTCAGCTTCACCTTAAGCTGACAATTAAGCCGTATACCGAGGAAGTACACATTTAATCTACAAGATTAAGATTCAGGATTGTGCAGCAATACTGACGAATTTGCAGACTATACTGAAAATTGGGGCATTAAATAAATGCTGAAGAATATGCAAGATCACTTCAAGACGACCTACACATGCTGTTGAAATAGTATTGTGAGACTGGCAGATATTGTGTGATGCTGATTAATACAAGCTTCTGAGAATAGGTAATGACCCCAGAGTTTCTGGAAATGAAATGAACAGTTCTGATATTGCGGAAATGATCTGAAGGTCGGGATGAGATGGAATTTAATACTCCCCCAAAACAACAAAACAATGCATGAATGTTCGGGATAAGGCAAATGGGATTCTGGGATTTATTTCTTACAAGGATTAGCAATTGAAAAAAACCTGTTATTCATCTGTTTTATCCTGTTCTTGTTATGATTCATTTATGCCAATGCAATTCACTTTTGGTCACAATAACATCGAATGAACGTAATTTCAACTGAACGCGTTAAACTAAAGATGACAAAAGTTATCTCCAGCAGTTAGAAGCCTTCCACATGAAGATACGAATTGTGAAAGATTAAACTTACATTCTCTAGAATGGTGAAGAGTTAGGAGTCATACAACTTAAGAACACAAGTGCTTGAATAAGAAAATGAATATTAATAAGGTCTTAATTGACATCAACACAAAATTAGAACACGAAACAATAGATACAAATCGAATAGCTTTAAATGTAGGAAAGACCTGGGTAAATACTTACTCTCTCCCTCTCTCTCTCTCTCTCTCTCTCTCTCTCTCTCTCTCTCTCTCTCTCTCTCTCTCTCTCTCTCTCTCTCTCTCTCTCTCTCTCTCTCTCTCTCTCTCTCTCTCTCTCTCTCTCTCTCTCTCTCTCTCTCTCTCTCTCTCTCTCTCTCTCTCTCTCTCTCTCTCACTCTCTCTCTCTCTCTCTCTTTCTCTCTCACCTGACTACCCACCATAACAACCAACGCCCCCCCCCTCTAACCCTATCCTGAACTACTGTAGCACTAACTCTCTGAAATAACCCCCCCCCCCTTCCCCCTCTCACCCCCCCCCCTCCAACCCTCCGTGGCCTAGTGACTGTTTTTTCCCAAAAGTTAGAACGAGGCCAACAGGGGCCCCCGCAGTGATTACAGGGCGACCAAACTCAACAACCCGAGTTAAACCAGTTTATGACATGTTTTATCTGTGTTTAATACGACTCTTCCCTTGCCTCGTAATATATATATAACAAGAAAATGGGTTTATTTATGTTTAGTGGGGGTGATAAAACCGCTGTGTGTGTGTGTGTGTGTGTGTGTGTGTGTGTGTGTGTGTGTGTGTGTGTGTGTGTGTGTGTGTGTGTGTGTGTGTGTGTGTGTGTGTGTGTGTGTGTGTGTGTGTGTGTGTGTGTGTGTGTGTGTGTGTGTTTGGGAGTCTACTGCTATTACAAACAAGCGGGTTACAATGTAAACTTATGAGAGCTCTCAAACTATTCATAAACTGTGGGTTTACTTCTCAATTTCACACTAGTGTGTGCTTGAGACATAAAACATGGGCCCCTGGGTTTATTTTTTTTAAATCCATGACGTGATAAGATATCTGAAAGGGAACTATCGGGAGAAATCACCAAGCCATTACGACTATGTAACACCGGGAAGGAGTCAGGATAACGGTTTGGGATGGGACGGAGGGAAGGAATGGTGCCCAATCACTTGCTTGGACAGTCGGGGATTGAACGCCGACCTGCGTGAAGCGAGACCGTCGCTCTACCGTCCAGCTCAAGTGCATACAATTTTATGGAGAAAGCGATAAGATAGTTTCACTATATAGCATTTAGAAGGGATATGAGGACATGAAGCTGGGATATGAGGACATGAAGCTGGGATATGAGGACATGAAGCTGGGATATGAGGACATGAAGCTGGGATATGAGGACATGAAGCTGGGATATGAGGACAAGGACCTGGGATATGAGGACAAGGAGCTGGGATATGAGGACAAGGAGCTGGGATATGAGGACAAGGAGCTGGGATATGAGGAGAAGGAGCTGGGATATGAGGACAAGGAGCTGGGATATAAGGACAAGGACCTGGGATATGAGGCCAAGGACTTGAGATATGAGGACAAGGAGCTGGGATATGAGGAGAAGGAGCTGGGATATGAGGACAAGGAGCTGGGATATAAGGACAAGGACCTGGGATATGAGGCCAAGGAGCTGAGATATGAGGACAAGGAGTTGGGATATATGGACAAGGACCTGGGATATGAGGACAAGGACCTGGGATATGAGGACAAGGAGCTGGGATATGAGGACAAGGAGTTGGGATATAAGGAGAAGGATCTGGGATATGAGGCCAAGGAGCTGGGATAAGAGGAAGTAGGGAAGGAGCCCATTCATTTGAACCTTTGGGAATCGAGCGCCGATCTGCATTGCACACCGAGCAGTCGAAGTGGCTGGGATTTATACTGATAGATGGATAGTGTACTGCGGAAAATTATATATTATAAAATTAATCTTTACATGAGGTCATGGAGTATTCGTTAAAAAATTATTTCGCAGTGATGCTTCGAATCGACTTCAAAACTGCATCGAATCCGTTTTGAAATTGTTTCGAATCAGCTTCAAAACTAGGTTCTGATTCGTAAAAAAACTTGGGCGAAAAGAACTCAAGCTTGTGGCCATGTTCTCCTGAACTAATCAACAGAACACAGATGAAGAACAATTGGAACACCAAAAAGAGCGAAAGACAAAAACGAAACAAAAATGATACAATCGAAAACCAGCGCTCATTTGAAATTGTAGTGATTCAATGAACACGATTCAAGTGTCTTTAGGAACCTAGAGTTGAGGTCATGTAATTACGCATCAGAAAACTCTAACTCACTAATGAACATAGAGCCATAGAGCACTTGAAAGGGCAAACGACGACAAAGAACTTCTGTCGTCTCTCCCTTTTCCATTTCCTCTTATTTCTCTCGCTCGCTAAAACGCTTAAAGAAAACTAAACTTCTTTAAACGCTAAAACTAGAAACTTATCGACATAGGCTCGTTAAAGGGGGGAATGGCCAATCACTTGCTCTCAAGACTGGCGGCGTGAATTAAGGTGAACTCTGAGCTCAGAGGATGAATCAGACCAGTGTTTAAACTGCGCCTCCGATCAGCACAAATCTCGAATAAAAATGGGACCATGGCGAAAAAGTTTGCGAACTTTGGGAGCAGAGAACGTGACGCGGGAACGCAACTAGGACCAAGCAGACTGTGATGCCCGCAAAGCAGCAACCCCTTAAATATATATATATATATATATATATGTCTGCTGAGGCTGATCTTCACTCTCTACACCACGTAAAAATGTTCGAAAGAGGAAACGTAAATATATATATATATATATATATATATATATATATATATATATATATATATATATATATATATATATATATATATATATATATATATATATATATATGTCGTACCTAGTAGCCAGAACTCACTTCTCAGCCTACTATTCAAGGCCCGATTTGCCTAATAAGCCAAGTTTTCATGAATTAATATATTTACTATATTTTTTTTCTTATGAAATGATAAAGCTACCCTTTTCACTATGTATGAGGTCAATTTTTTTTTATTGGAGTTAAAATTAACGTAGATATATGACCGAACCTAACCAACCCTACCTAACCTAACCTAACCTATATATATAGGTAAGGTTAGGTTAGGTATCCAAAAAAAGCTAGGTTAGGTTAGGTTAGGTAGGTTAGGTAGACGAAAAAACATTAATTCATGAAAACTTGGCTTATTAGGCAAATCGGGCCTTGCATAGTAGGCTGAGAAGTGCGTTCTGGCTATTAGGTACGACATATATATATATATATCCCCACATTGGCACCAGAGGTGGTACCCTCACAAACTTTTATATATATATATATATATATATATATATATATATATATATATGTCGTACCTAGTAGCCAGAACTCACTTTTCAGCCTATTATGCAAGGCCCGATTTGCCTAATAAGCCTAGTTTTCATGAATTAATTGTTTTTCGACTACCTAACCTACCTAACCTAACCTAACCTAACTTTTTCGGCTACCTAACCTAACCTAACCTATAAAGATAGGTAAGGTTAGGTTAGGTAGGGTTGGTTAGGTTCGGTCATATATCTACGTTAATTTTCACTCAAATAAAAAAAAATGACCTCATACATAATGAAATGGGTAGCTTTATCATTTCATAAGAAAAAAATTAGAGAAAATCTATTAATTCAGGAAAACTTGGCTTATTAGGCAAATCGGGCCTTGCATAGTAGGCTGAGAAGTGAGTTCTGGCTACTAGGTACGACATATATATATATATATATATATATATATATATATATATATATATATATATATATATGTCGTACCTAGTAGCCAGAACGCACTTCTCAGCCTACTATGCAAGGCCCAATTTGCCTAATAAGCCAAGTTTTCATGAATTAATTGTTTTTCGACTACCTAACCTACCTAACCTAACCTAACCTAACTTTTTCTGCTACCTAACCTAACCTAGCCTATAAAGATAGGTTAGGTTAGGTTAGGTAGGGTTGGTTAGGTTCGGTCAAATATCTACGTTAATTTTAACTCCAATAAAAAAAAATTGACCTCATACATAATGAAATGGGTAGCTTTATCATTTCATAAGAAAAAAATTAGAGAAAATATATTAATTCAGGAAAACTTGGCTTATTAGGCAAATCGGGCCTTGCATAGTAGGCTGAGAAGTGCGTTCTGGCTACTAGGTACGACATATATATATATATATATATATATATATATATATATATATATATATATATATATATATATATATATGTCAGGACATGACCTAGGAAAATCAATACCCTCAAATAGTGCCCAAATGCCTCAGGTCAACTCACCAGCAGTGCTGCTAATCGCCCTGGTGGCCTCTCTGTATATCATCCCAGATAATGTCTTGCCAATTTCCCCTCGGAAGAATTGATTCAGTTCCCAATAAGGCGATAATCGGTATTATCTTTGGATATATGCAACAAATATTCCTTGGAAATTTTAATCATTCTTAATTCTTTGGTATATATATATGGTGAAATTATCGAGGGGTATAGAGAGGTATGTATGTAGATATGTATGTATCCACTTAGGAAAGAAAAATAGAACAAATTCTAGCGCTTTCGTTTAATGGCATATTTCGAGTTCACTTTGTATATAAATGCGTATTATTGCCGCAGGGATCATTTTAAACTCACTCAGCGTTTGTGTGACTTTGGGATTAGCTATGATGTCTGGCGTTGTACTCACCTACTTGTGCTTGCGATGAGTGGGCGCTCTAGCTGCCGTGAGGTGAGGACGTATCGCCTGACCTCTCTGGTAGTTTGAGGTGTTTGCCCTTTTCACCGACAGGGGGTGGGGGTGTCTGTACCCTCCCTGCTGTTCCTGGCTGGAGTGGACGTGGCGCTTTAGACATGGGCGGCCACCTTCCCCCTGTTGTTAGGGTAAACTCCATGAGTTTGGAGTTTACGGGGCATGCAGGTTATCCTGTCATGGAGGTGGTCATGTGTGACATGCTCCGTGTTCCGGTTGTGGAAATCTACGGAGTTGAGCTAGTAACTGCGCACCGTGTGGTTATCAAGTTTGTGAGGGAAGCGGCGTACCGTGACTTTCTCCGGCGGTACGAGGGGCGTACCTTGCAGCTGCCGAATGGCACCGGATCTGTGTCTATATCGGATCACAGCGGTGCTATGACGTATGTGAGTGTTCATGGGTCCCCAATGGAGGTTTCCCGAGATGCTCCTCCGGCGCTTTTTCCAGCGGTTTGGCACCATCGTCAGTGTGCGGATGCACTCGTCCTCTGGCAAGTATGCAGGAGTGAAGACCAATATTCGTGCCCTAGGGATGCGCCTGCGGTCGGACATTCCATCCTCTGGCCGGCTTTTAGGGTACTATGTACGGGACTACTGTGCCCGGCAACCGCGGACGTGTTTAGGGTACTATGTACGGGACTACTGTGCCCGGCAACCGCGGACGTGTTTAGGGTACTATGTACGGGACTACTGTGCCCGGCAACCGCGGACGTGTTTAGGGTACTATGTACGGGACTACTGTGCCCGGCAACCGCGGACGTGTTTAGGGTACTATGTACGGGACTACTGTGCCCGGCAACCGCGGACGTGTTTAGGGTACTATGTACGGGACTACTGTGCCCGGCAACCGCGGACGTGTTTTCGTTGTGGCCTGTTGGGCCATCAAGCCCAGCAGGGTGCACTGAGGATGCGGTTGCTCCAGTGAACATGTTCAAAGAAAAGGATTTCCCGCCGCTCCCTCTGGAGGAGGACTCCGGGAGTAAGGAAGTGGGTGACCCGTTGGATGCGTTGGCTCCCCCTGCATCGCCTGTGCTTTCTTGGGTTGTTGAGGACCCTCCTCCGGGTGTTGCCATGCCGTCGGATGTTCTTCCTGTTCCCGTCGCTGTCCCCGCTGCTCCAGATGACCTTCCGGGCGATCTCTGTACGACGTGGCGCTCTCCTCTTCCTCGTCCTCTGCTCCTGCGCCTGGCCTCGCGCCTTCGCCTGGTGTTTCCTCTGTGATGGCTGCTGCGGTGGCGGTGCCGCCGCCTGCTGTGTGCGGTTCGGTTCCACCTGTGGTTGAGGCTGCTGCTGTTTTACGTCAGGCGGCGGTTCGTCCGGCTGCTAGTGCCCGTGTTTCTGGGTCCGCATTCGGCTCGGACGATGTCCGCCCGGAGCCCAAGCGTTCCCGGCTGCCGTCTTCTGCTTGGGCTGATGTGGGTGACTTCAGTGACTGTGGATCTTCGGGAGTTGAGGTAAATCCGGGTGTGTCGATGTCTATGGAGTAAGTGGTGGCGGAGGTGCATGTGCCTGCTGGTGCTGGTGCCCGTGTGTCGGCCGTGCCTTCTGTTCCTTCGCCTCCAGCCGGCTCTCCGCGGTGGGGGTGGTGACTGCCGCCGCCAGGGATGGTATGGATCCTGGTCCTGGGCGTGGCCTCGTGGTTACCTTACGGAAGGATGCGCGCCGTCTGGTGCCCAAGGACACGGGTGCCCCTGTGGTGGTGCCCTCTGTCCGGCCCGCTCCTGTGAGGGTGTGCGTTGGGGACCTGGAGGACGTGTTGCCGGCGTCTGTGCTGCTCCCGAGTCACTGGGCGTTGGTTGCTGAGTTAATACTGTCGGGTGAACCGGACTGTTTTCATGCTGGGGAGGTCCCCTTCGTGTGGGGACGCGCGGCGACTACCCGCCTCGTCAGTACTACCATCTGGGTCCCCTTCGTGTGGGGACGCGTGGCGACTACCCGCCTCGTCAGTACTACCATCTGGGGTCCCCTTCGTGTGGGGACGCGCGGCGACTACCCGCCTCGTCAGTACTACCATCTGGGTCCCCTTCGTGTGGGGACGCGTGGCGACTACCCGCCTCGTCAGTACTACCATCTGGGTCCCCTTCGTGTGGGGACGCGCGGCGACTACCCGCCTCGTCAGTACTACCATCTGGGTCCCCTTCGTGTGGGGACGCGTGGCGACTACCCGCCTCGTCAGTACTACCATCTGGGTCCCCTTCGTGTGGGGACGCGCGGCGACTACCCGCCTCGTCAGTACTACCATCTGGGTCCCCTTCGTGTGGGGACGCGCGGCGACTACCCGCCTCGTCAGTACTACCATCTGGGTCCCCTTCGTGTGGGGACGCGCGGCGACTACCCGCCTCGTCAGTACTACCATCTGGGTCCCCTACGTGTGGGGAAGCGTGGCGACTACCCGCCTCGTCAGTACTACCATCTGGGTCCCCTTCGTGTGGGGACGCGTGGCGACTACCCGCCTCGTCAGTACTACCATCTGGGTCCCCTTCGTGTGGGGACGCGTGGCGACTACCCGCCTCGTCAGTACTACCATCTGGGGTCCCCTTCGTGTGGGGACGCGTGGCGACTACGGGCCTCGTCAGTACTACCATCTGGGTCCCCTTCGTGTGGGGACGCGTGGCGACTACCCGCCTCGTCAGTACTACCATCTGGGGTCCCCTTCGTGTGGGGACGCGTGGCGACTACCCGCCTCGTCAGTACTACCATCTGGGTCCCCTTCGTGTGGGGACGCGTGGCGACTACCCGCCTCGTCAGTACTACCATCTGGGTCCCCTTCGTGTGGGGACGCGCGGCGACTACCCGCCTCGTCAGTACTACCATCTGGGTCCCCTTCGTGTGGGGACGCGCGGCGACTACCCGCCTCGTCAGTACTACCATCTGGGTCCCCTTCGTGTGGGGACGCGTGGCGACTACCCGCCTCGTCAGTACTACCATCTGGGTCCCCTTCGTGTGGGGACGCGTGGCGACTACCCGCCTCGTCAGTACTACCATCTGGGTCCCCTTCGTGTGGGGACGCGCGGCGACTACCCGCCTCGTCAGTACTACCATCTGGGTCCCCTTCGTGTGGGGACGCGTGGCGACTACCCGCCTCGTCAGTACTACCATCTGGGTCCCCTTCGTGTGGGGACGCGCGGCGACTACCCGCCTCGTCAGTACTACCATCTGGGTCCCCTTCGTGTGGGGACGCGTGGCGACTACCCGCCTCGTCAGTACTACCATCTGGGTCCCCTTCGTGTGGGGACGCGTGGCGACTACCCGCCTCGTCAGTACTACCATCTGGGTCCCCTTCGTGTGGGGACGCGTGGCGACTACCCGCCACGTCAGTACTACCATCTGGGTCCCCTTCGTGTGGGGACGCGTGGCGACTACCCGCCTCGTCAGTACTACCATCTGGGTCCCCTTCGTGTGGGGACGCGTGGTGACTACCCGCCTCGTCAGTACTACCATCTGGGTCCCCTTCGTGTGGGGACGCGTGGCGACTACCCGCCTCGTCAGTACTACCATCTGGGTCCCCTTCGTGTGGGGACGCGTGGCGACTACCCGTCTCGTCAGTACTACCATCTGGGTCCCCTTCGTGTGGGGACGCGTGGCGACTACCCGCCTCGTCAGTACTACCATCTGGGTCCCCTTCGTGTGGGGACGCGTGGCGACTACCCGCCTCGTCAGTACTACCATCTGGGTCCCCTTCGTGTGGGGACGCGTGGCGACTACCCGCCTCGTCAGTACTACCATCTGGGTCCCCTTCGTGTGGGGACGCGTGGCGACTACCCGCCTCGTCAGTACTACCATCTGGGTCCCCTTCGTGTGGGGACGCGTGGCGACTACCCGCCTCGTCAGTACTACCATCTGGGTCCCCTTCGTGTGGGGACGCGTGGCGACTACCCGCCTCGTCAGTACTACCATCTGGGTCCCCTTCGTGTGGGGACGCGTGGCGACTACCCGCCTCGTCAGTACTACCATCTGGGTCCCCTTCGTGTGGGGACGCGTGGCGACTACCCGCCTCGTCAGTACTACCATCTGGGTCCCCTTCGTGTGGGGACGCGTGGCGACTACCCGCCTCGTCAGTACTACCATCTGGGTCCCCTTCGTGTGGGGACGCGTGGCGACTACCCGCCTCGTCAGTACTACCATCTGGGTCCCCTTCGTGTGGGGACGCGTGGCGACTATCCGCCTCGTCAGTACTACCATCTGGGTCCCCTTCGTGTGGGGACGCGTGGCGACTACCCGCCTCGTCAGTACTACCATCTGGGTCCCCTTCGTGTGGGGACGCGTGGCGACTACCCGCCTCGCCAGTACTACCATCTGGGTCCCCTTCGTGTGGGGACGCGTGGCGACTACCCGCCTCGCCAGTACTACCATCTGGGTCCCCTGTGTGCGGTTATTTGTTGCCAGGGTTCCGGAGGTTATGGCTTCCCCGGTGACTGAGCTAGACCCTAGGGAGTGGTTGCTCTGGGAAGCATTCAATGTGGGGTTCCCGGGGGCCCGGTTCCCGGGCAAGTATGTCCACTAATTATCTGTTTCTTGATTATGTAATACTGTGTGCCCGCATTACCTGTATGTCATGTTGATTGTTTGTTTTGTTTCATGTGTTATTTTGTTTTGTGCATTGCTTGCTTGTTTCCGTTGTTTCTCTTGTGTTCTGGTTTGTCTTGATGTATGCGGCAGTAGCCGGTCGGCCTAGCGGACAGCACACTGGACTTGTGATCCTGTGGTCCTGGGTTCGATCCCAGGCGCCGGCGACAAACAATGGGCAGAGTTTCTTTCACCCTATGCTCCTGTTACCTAGCAGTAAAATAGGTACCTGGGTGTTAGTGAGCTGTCACGGGCTGCTTCCTGGGGGTGGAGGCCTGGTCGAGGACCGGGCCGCGGGGACACTAAAAGCCCCGAAATCATCTCAAGATAATCTCAAGATGCTGTTTTTCTCTAGTTATGCGTGTTGTTGAGATTCTCCTGTCGGTCTTCTGTGTTTGCTTTGTTATACTGTTTTATTGTATTTGTTGTATTTAATTAGCATGTTTAAAAAAAAAAAACTTGTGCTTGCGAGGGTTTGAGCTTCAGCTCCTTGGTCTCGCCTCTCAACTGTTAATCAACTGGCGGAAGGTCTTGCAAACTCCAAGGGCGTTCTCTTCAATCTGTTTGCATCAAGGACTGACATCTGATAGCTTTATGTCAACACATGAACACATGACCCAAAGGTCAAAGGTCATTCTAGAGCGAACGATGACCTCTTTTAGACCTCCATCCGCCAGGAAAAAAACAATGATTCCTGCACAGAAATTAACGCGCCTCTCAGACGGAAAAAACAGTGTTTCAAGACCAGAGAGAAAAAGGAGCAGTTATTTACACACAACGAAATCACAATCACAATCACAATGCATCAAATGAACACATCCACAGAGGCCGTAACGAGGATTCTTTTTACCATGTCGTAGCTCAGTCGATTAAGGCAGCGTCTGGGATCCTCTCGGATGCAGGTTCGAACCTTGGTCACGGCCCTTGTGGATTTGAGCAGTTATTTCTCCGTTTCCTGTCCACCTCAAGGCTTGCTATAACGGAAAGAGTCATGAGAAAAAGTGGTGTGAGTAAAAGAGGATAGAGGAATAGAGTCTCTCCAAGTGAGGAACTTACGGTCATAGAGCTGATAGAGCCGCGTGGGCTCTCTTGCTATGTGGGGAGGAGTGTTGCTGGAAAGCTCTGTTGGCTGACATTTTCATATATAAGTTTTATTGTTATTAGTATTTTTGCAGTCATATGTGATCCTTTTTTTAATTTATATGTTAAAGTTGAGAGAGAGAGAGAGAGAGAGAGAGAGAGAGAGAGAGAGAGAGAGAGAGAGAGAGAGAGAGAGAGAGAGAGAGAGAGAGAGAGAGAGAGAGAGAGAGAGAGAGAGAGAGAGAGAGAGAGAGAGAGAGAGAGAGAGAGAGAGAGAGAGAGAGAGAGAGAGAGATAGACAGACAGACAGACAGACAGACAGACAGACAGACAGGCAGACACCAGACTACTAGAGAAAAGATGGAAGACATTAAAGGGAATAAATACTAATGCAGTCTATCATGTCTTTGTTATGGCTGACTTTAATTTTTAGTAGAATAAATTGAACAGGATGAAGCAGAACAATATTGTGTAGAATTAATGAAAAATATCTTCCATAAAATAATATTATGGAGCCTAACCAAAACAAACAAATAACAAAGAAATAGGGAATCGAACTAAGTTAGCGATCACAAGGACATCGAAGTCAACACAACTTAACAAGAAGTTGTGTGAGAGAAAATAGAGTCAGGATTCAAGATTGAATTAAGAAGATTTCTTGAGATTAGAAAAGAAGGTTCCTTGGGATAGAATTAGTGGACCTGTCCATGTATTCTGTCGTTTGGACGGGACGTGAGTTTATCAGTAGGTGACATGACAGGGACTTACAAAATCCACTCATATTATAATTGATTTAAAACTTATTCAAATCCAGTAACAATGTATAGAATATAAATGGATTAGGCTTAATAACACTCAAAATAAATAACCTTTTTCACGAACTACGGTAAAAAAAATTATATACAAATGAACTAGTATGGAGAAACTTGTCTATAAATCCAGAAAATTTTTCTTCAGATATATCGAAGAAAGATTAGATGGGAAAGACTGTGTTCCACTGAAAGCTAAGACGGGCCCAGGTAACCGATAATGTCATAGGAATGTGAAATATATGGACATATATAGGCAGGAGAGAGAGGTGAAGTGAAGTGAGGTACAATGACAAATATATGAATGGAATCTGGTGGATATTAAATAAGAGCTGCATTATATGGGCCCATACATGGGAAATAATAGCATAATATAGTAGATATTAACAATGAATTAGTGAGACAAATGTGTATTAATGATCCTACTCAAATCGTCCTTTAACTGATCAATCAAAAATGGACCAAAATGATATAAATTACTGCTAATGTTCAAATTACATGATTTTGTAATCTGTATTAAAGCAGATTCAATTAGGTTCCTATTGAAAGTGTTTTTAACAATTCGTTATTGAAGAAACCATCTCCCAATCAATTTGGTGAGAATTTTCTGACAAATGAACAAACAAAGCATTAGACAATTGGCCATGTCTTACAGAGTATTTATGTTGCGAAATTCTACATTTCAAATTTTTAGATATTTGCCCAACATAGAACCTATTACAGTCTTTATAAGATATTTTATAAATGACACAATTATCACTACGAGGGCTGTTCCTAACTAATAGTTTACCAACAGTATTTTCGTAGCTAAAAAATGCATCTATATCAAAAAGTTTCAAGGCCTTAACAATATTTTCAAACCAAGAGAAATATGGTAAACATAACACATTCTTTGGGCGAATTCTTTCACTGCATAAATTATTATAATATGTACGACGTGCTTTGCTACGGCAAACTTCCAAAAAACTCCGTGGGTAACAAAGCTTGAGACCAGTAGAATCAATATTCTTAAACTCTTAATCTAAGAATTCTGAACTATCTACCCGAAGAGCTCTTAGAAACATAGAGGATAAAAATGATTTTTTTCACATTGTATCTATGCCCTGAGAAATAATGAACATAAGATAATTTATTCGTATGCTTTCTGTAAACACTAAACTTTAGTGAAAAGTCTTCCTTATGAATATGTACATCTAAGAATGGCAAACATTTATGAATTTCTGTTTCCATAGTAAATTTTATAGAGGTGACTTGATCATTTAGTTTGGCTACAAATTCGTCTGTGTTTACATCTGAAGGCCAAATATACAAGATATCATCAACATATCTAAACCAAGGAATGATTACAGGGGTAATTTTTGAAACAAATTTCTTTTCGAAGAATTCCATGTTCAAATTTGAAAGCAATGGCGATAAAGGATTCCCCATTGCCATTCCAAAAGTCTGTCAATAATACTCATTATTAAAGGTAAATTTACATTCTTTAATGCACAACTTAACAAAATTGACAACAATATCAGCTGTAAGAGGTAAAAGATGATTCATTAGTTCACGAGCAAGATAATCAAGAACATCATCAACCGACACCTTTGTAAACAAGGAACAAACATCAAAACTGATTAACGTTACATCAGGAGTGACAGGAACACTATTCAATTTGTTAACTAATTTAAGAGAATTGGTCAAATGAGAAGAGGAAATAGTTCCTGACAACGGGGACAAGATTTTGGTAAGCCATTTGGAAAGCTTGTAAGAAATGGATCCCACAGAACTGATGATAGGTCTCATGGGATGGTTAGGTTTATGCGTCTTGACAAGTCCATATAGATATGGTAATGAAGGGGATGAGGTAGTAAATTGATTAAGAAGATCTTTATGTTTACTTAACAACTTCCTCAAGCTGCTATTGAAGAACTTGATGATGTCCTCGAGAGGATCTTTCCTGAGTTTAGTGTATGTTGAAGAATCTTGGAGGAGATCATTCATTTTCGATATATTCCTCCTTTACAATTTACCTCCTTTGGGAGCCGGTCGGCCGAGCGGACAGCACACTGGACTTGTGATCCTGTGGTCCTGGGTTCGATCCCGAGCGCCGGAGAGAAACAATGGGTAGAGTTTTTTTCACCCTATGCGCCCTGTTACCTAGTAGTAAAATAGGTACCTGGGTGTTAGTCAACTGTCACGGGCTGCTTCCTGGGGGTGGAGGCCTGGTCGAGGACCGGGCAGCGGGGACACTAAAGCCCCGAAATCATCTCAAGATAACCTCAAGATAACCTCCTTGTTTAGAATAACAACAGTGCTGGATTTATCAGCCTTTGTTATATGACTGGAGGAGTCGGCTGTTAACTCCTGTAAGCTTCGTCTGAACCTTTCAGGAAAATTGTTTGTTTGAGGCGTCAACAGTGAACCATAAACAATACCTTTAACCAGGTTTAGGTTTAGTGAAGATTTTTATTTGTTTCATATATTTGTCATAGATTTGTCATTGTATTTTCATATAGTTTTATATATATTTGTCATTGTACCTCACTTCACTTCATCTCTCTCTCTCCTGTCTATATATGTTCAAACTTACTGACTTGTAAATCATTCCTTCTGAAGATGTATTAATATACGAAAGTACTTAAGGAAATTCCTGTTTCAATTCTATTTATACATCCTGTTTAGTATATTTTGATAGCAGTCTTTCTTGTAAACATATGTTGTTAAATATGACCGAAAAGGTATGATTAATAATTCTAACACGAATTTTCTCAATATTTCTAAAGTTTCTTTTCACTGTCGATGGTAATCGAGAAATCAATTCTCCAAAATTAATGTTTATTTCTAGTCTGACGCGACGCTTGAACACGTTTCGTAATAACTTATTACATTTTCAAAGACTTTAGTTTACACAAGGAATTGTAACCTGTAAACACGGTTACAGGTTAAAGTAAAAGTAAAACAAAAAAAAAGTAGAGTAAACAAATAAAGCGGGGCAAGTAGCACAGGCTATGGTGAGCCCATAGTAGACTTACCTGGCACAGGAGCGGTGCCGTCTGAGTGTAAATACGCTGTTGTTATAGATTAAGCTACTCGGAACAAGTTCCAAGCAGCACGGTCTATGGTGAGCCCGTAACTTACCTGGCACAGGAACGGGGCAAGTAGCACGGGCTACGGTGAGCCCGTAGTGGACTTACCTGGCACTGGAGCGGGGCAAGTAGCACGGTCTATGGTGAGCCCGTAGTGAACTTACCTGGCACAGGAGCGGGGCAAGTAGCACGGTCTATGGTGAGCCCGTAGTGAACTTACCTGGCACAGGAGCATGGCAAGTAGCACGGTCTATGGTGAGCCCGTAGTGGACTTACCTGGCACAGGAGCGGGGCAAGTAGCACGGTCTATGGTGAGCCCGTAGTGGACTTACCTGGCACAGGAGCGGTGTTGGAGTGTGTGTCTGGTTGTGAGAGAAGATTATATGTTCCTTTATGGAGCCCTGTTGTTTATGCATTGTTAATCGCCTGGAAAGAGACGTTGTTGTCTTGCCTATATACTGAGTTCTTTGGGGCTGACAGTCCCCAAGTGGGCATTTGAAGGCATAGACGACGCTGGTCTCCTTCAAGGCGTTCTGCTTGGTGTCTGGAGAGTTTTTTATGAGTAGGCTGGCCGTTTTTTTGGGTTTTATAGCAAATCGTCAATTGTATTCTCTGATTTTTGTCTGTTGAGATAACGGTCTTATCAACAGGTACATCAGGTACCTGTGTAAATATATATATACATATATATATATATATATATATATATATATATATATATATATATATATATATATTATATATATATACATATATATATATATATATATATATATATATATATATATATATATATATATATATATATATATATATATATATATATATATTATATGTATATTTTTTATTTGCTGTGCCCAATGCAGCCCTGGGAACTCGCCTCAGTCATGACGCTCTCCGCATTGGAGTTGCCCTTCGCCTTGCCGCCCCCATCCTCACCGAACATAGGTGCATCTGCGGAACTGCGATGGCAGACCAATATGGTCGTCATGGTCTGGTATGTCGTAAATCACAGGGTAAAATTGCAAGACATGAAGAAGTCAACGACATCATCAAGAGGAGCCTCGCCACAGCCCGCTGCCCGGCACAAAGAGAACCACACTTATCCAGACCTAACGACCCTCAGAAGCGCCCTGATGGGGTCACCTTGCTACCTTGGAAGGATGGTAAGCAAGTGGTATGGGACTACACGTGCGCTGCCACACTGGCCAGTACCTACCTCCACTACAGCACACGTGAAAGCGGTGGTGCTGCTTCTTTCAGGGAATCGCAGAAAATTATTAAATACAGAGGTCTAGCACACTGCTACAGCTTTGTTCCGATCGGCTCGGAGACCCTCGGTTCGTGGGGAAAATGTGCATTGAAGTTCCTGAAGGAATTGGGGGACAAATTGATCAGCGCTACAAAAGACCAGAGAGCAAAAAGTTTCTTGTTCCAGCGCCTCAGTGTTGCGATTCAGAGGGGAAATGCCTGTTGCGTCTTGGGCACTAGTCCAACTTCAGAGGAATTCGAAGAAGTGTTTGACTTGCAACAATGATCGAACCCGTCTGTGACATTCATCAATGTTTCCCATTGTTGTGTTCTTCAAGAGATCCATAACCTTTAAGCACCTTTTTGCATTATTATTTTTGTATCAACCCATGTATATCTTGTAACCATCAAATGCATAATAAAGCTGTATATATATATATATAAATATATATATATATATATATATATATATATATATATATATATATATATATATATATATATATATATATATATGTCGTACCTAATAGCCAGAACGCACTTCTCAGCCTACTATTCAAGGCCCGATTTGCCTAATAAGCCAAGTTTTCATGAATTAATGTTTTTTTCGTCTACCTAACCTACCTAACCTAACCTAACCTAGCTTTTTTTGGCTACCTAACCTAACCTTACCTATAAATATAGGTTAGGTTAGGTTAGGTAGGGTTGGTTAGGTTCGGTCATATATCTACGTTAATTTTAACTCCAATAAAAAAAAATTGACCTCATACATAGAGAAAAGGGTTGCTTTATCATTTCATAAGAAAAAAATTATAATAAATATATTAATTCAGGAAAACTTGGCTTATTAGGCAAATCGGGCCTTGAATAGTAGGCTGAGAAGTGAGTTCTGGCTACTAGGTACGACATATATATATATATATATATATTTATAAATGTATATATATATATATATATATATATATATATATATATATATATATATATATATATATATATATATTTATAAATGTATATATATATATATATATATATATATATATATATATATATATATATATATATATATATATATATATATATATGTCGTACCTAATAGCCAGAACGCACTTCTCAGCCTACTATTCAAGGCCCGATTTGCCTAATAAGCCAAGTTTTCATGAATTAATGTTTTTTCGTCTACCTAACCTACCTAACCTAACCTAACCTAGCTTTTTTTGGCTACCTAACCTAACCTTACCTATAAATATAGGTTAGGTTAGGTTAGGTAGGGTTGGTTAGGTTCGGTCATATATCTACGTTAATTTTAACTCCAATAAAAAAAATTGACCTCATACATAGAGAAAAGGGTAGCTTTATCATTTCATAAGAAAAAAATTATAGTAAATATATTAATTCAGGAAAACTTGGCTTATTAGGCAAATCGGGCCTTGAATAGTAGGCTGAGAAGTGAGTTCTGGCTACTAGGTACGACATATATATATATATATATATATATATATATATATATATATATATATATATATATATATATATATATACATTTATAAATATACTTCATCACATTATTTACAAGAGTAGTTTTTTGTCCTCTAACTCCCCTAGCCACTTCGACGGGGAGAAGGTAAGGGTGTTACTCTAGCTCTAGGGCCCGGCGCTGCACCAGCCACAAGGCAAGGGTCGCCTACCCCCCCCCCCTCTACCCCCAAAGCAATGACCCCTAAAAATCATATTACAGCAAACAGCCATCGACATGGAATCTCGTTTGCGACCCGAGACACCACCACTTGCGTTCGCCCTCGACCGTCAGGCTCAGTGATCGTCACGCTGCCACAACCTAATCGTCAACAAACGCTATGTACTGACACCTTTTCCTTCCCTTAGACCAACCCTTCAGCCCTAGTTTCTTTGTAATGGTGATTGCCTCATCAATCACCAGGTTGAAAAGAAATGAGGGACAAGGGATCTCTCCCTGTTTGACTCCTCTAGTCATAGGGATTACCCTCGATATCTCCTTCTGGCTGGAAATGACAGTCGAGCCGCTATCATTCCCCGACATGTTATAATCCCTAAGAGGCTTTGGGATATCCTTGTGCTTCATGGGCCCGATGGATGGTCGCATGAGACACGCTATCGAAGCTTTCTCTATGTGTAGGAACACAAAGGAATGCTGGGGATGAAGCATCTAGGGATCCTAGATGCCAGAAGACCCTCTAGGGATCCTAGATGCCAGAAGACCATCTAGGGATCCTAGATGGCAGAAGACCATCTAGGGATCCTAGATGGCAGAAGACCATCTAGGGATCCTAGATGGCAGAAGACCATCTAGGGATCCTAGATGCCTGAAGACCATCTAGGGATCCTAGATGGCAGAAGACCATCTAGGGATCCTAGATGGCAGAAGACCATCTAGGGATCCTAGATGCCAGAAGACTATCTAGGGATCCTAGATGCCTGAAGACCATCTAGGGATCCTAGATGCCTGAAGACCCTCTAGGATCGCACATCCGTCCACAGAAAATTAATACTTTCTGCCTCCTGTCGATCCTGATATCTTGAGGGAAGTCGGCTGTTTACCATCTCACGAAACAGCCGCGCTATCGTGGAAGACATCGTAATGGGGCGATAGTGTGAGTTGGGAGGGGGGGGGGGTTCTGGTCTAAGAATCTTAAGGATTCAGCACCGTTTAGCACGGCCTGAAAGGACGAATCAGAGAGCAGTTAGCCAAGCACAGGTTGAGTAGTTTAGTGAGCCCCCCTGAGCGGTACGGACTTGAGAAGACGACTAGTTATCCCATCAGAACCGCGCCTAGAGCCCTTACTTGTCGGTAGAGCATTCCGGACTTCTATAGAGGGACAAGGGCTCTAATCGCTGCTGAACGGAAGGCTCAGACCCGCGCTCAGTAGGCTGGGGGGAGCCTTTCAATAGGCTTCAGAGACTTCCCCAGAACTCAGCGAGGCGATCAGACTCTACCTCAAAGGTTATAATCCACCGATCTTCGGAGAGGACATGTGCGCCGCCGCCAAAGAGCTATTTTTCTCATACAAGCTGTGGCACAGACTGAACCCTGCGCTCTACCGTACATCATCCATGTGGCTGATAAGGAGGGTAAGGTTCCATTCACCTGCGGCCAGATTCACGAAGCAGCTACCCAAATACTTACGAACGTGTACATCTTTCCTCAATCTTTGACGGCTTTGTTTACATTTACTAAACAGTTTACAAGCATGAAAGTGTCCCAATCCTTGTTGTTATTGTTATAAACAGCCTCCTGGTGAACAAAGCCACAAGGGCCGTGACGAGGATTCGAACCTGCGTCCGAGAGCATCCCAGACGCTGCCTTAATCGCAGACGTTGCCTCCTGGTGCTTCGGAGCTCATTAACTGTTTAATAATCGTAAACAAAGCCGCCAAAAACTGAGAAAAGATGTACAGGTTCATAAGTGCTTGAGTAACTGCTTCGTGAATCTGGCCCCCTGGACTGTAGACGGGTCTCGAACCATGGACTCCGAGCGAGTGAAGCCGTTGCTCTATCAATTCGGCTATGAACAGTCTTAAAAATCCTTCACCCTCTTATAAAAGAGGGTGAAGGTGTCACACCATGGCTGACTATGGAACCGCTCCATTCTCACTAATGTTACCAGTTTCCTCGCGGACTTCCAGCAGTTCAGACAGGTGAGACTGCGGCATTCTCTCTCTTGATTTACCAGCCTCTGATACTATGCCTCTGATACTATGCCTCTGACACTATGCCTCTGATACTATGCCTCTGATACTATGCCTCTGATACCATGCCTCTGATACTATGCCTCTGATACTATGCCTCTGATACTATGCCTCTGATACTATGCCTCTGATACTATGCCTCTGACACAATGCCTCTGATACTATGCCTCTGACACTATGCCTCTGATACTATGCCTCTGATACTATGCCTCTGATACTATGCCTCTGATACTATGCCTCTGATACTATGCCTCTGATACTATGCCTCTGATACCATGCCTCTGATACTATGCCTCTGATACTATGCCTCTGATACTATGCCTCTGATACCATGCCTCTGATACTATGCCTCTGATACTATGCCTCTGATACTATGCCTCTGATACTATGCCTCTGATACTATGCCTCTGATACTATGCCTCTGATACTATGCCTCTGACACTATGCCTCTGATACTATGCCTCTGATACTATGCCTCTGATACTATGCCTCTGATACTATGCCTCTGACACTATGCCTCTGATACTATGCCTCTGATACTATGCCTCTGATACCATGCCTCTGATACTATGGCTCTGATACTATGCCTCTGATACTATGCCTCTGATACTATGCCTCTGACACAATGCCTCTGATACTATGCCTCTGACACTATGCCTCTGATACTATGCCTCTGACACAATGCCTCTGATACTATGCCTCTGATACTATGCCTCTGATACTATGCCTCTGATACTATGCCTCTGATACTATGCCTCTGATACTATGCCTCTGATACTATGCCTCTGACACTATGCCTCTGATACTATGCCTCTGACATAATGCCTCTGACACTATGCCTCTGATACTATGCCTCTGACACAATGCCTTTGACACTATGCCTCTGATACTATGCCTCTGACACTATGCCTCTGATACTATGCCTCTGACACAATGCCTCTGACACAATGCCTCTGACACAATGCCTCTGACACAATGCCTCTGATACTATGCCTCTGATGCTATAAGAATTTTTCAAACGTCAAAGGTTCGTGATTCTGGAAGTGTCAGAGTTAGCGTAAATGGAGTTAATTAAGTCAAAGTGGGCCCCATTGGTAGTAGAGTGCCCAAACTGTTCTATCCTGGGACCTCTCTTGTCGCAAATATATATATATATATAAAATCACAGTACTGGACAGAAAACATTTGCAAATAACATTAGACAAAAACATGCATGGAAATGAATGTAGTTAAATACTCCAAAATAGCAAGAAGATCAAAATTTTTTTGTTATATGTACTAAAGAGTGGCAGATGCAGTTTAATGCTGAGAAAATATAGGGTTCCGAGGCTAGGTAATAATGAGTGACTTACTAGAGAATATATAGCAGCTCTAGACTTCTAGGTGACATCTATTCTAGCATGTTGACATTGTGAAACCTGATCTGAAGGTCATGCTTAGGAATCACACACACACACACACACACACACACACACACACACACACACACGCACACACACACACACACACACACACACACACACACACACACACACACACACACACACACACACACACACACACACACACACACACACGCGCGCGCGCCAGGGGCCTGGTAACCTGGTGGATAGCGCGCAGGACTCTTAATTCTGTGGCGCGGGTTCGATTCACGCACCACGCAGAAACAAATGGGCAAAGTTTCTTTCACCCTGAATACCCCTGTTACCTAGCAGTAAATAGGTACCTGGGAGTTAGTCAGCTGTCACGGGCTGCTTCCTGGGGTGTGTGTGTGGTGTGCTGAAAAAAAGTAGTTAATTGACAGTTGATCGACAGTTGAGAGGCGGGCCGAAAGAGTAAAGCTCAACCCCCGCAAACACAACTAGGTGAATACAACTGGGTGAATACACACACACACTCACACACACTCCATAGTGTATAACAAATCACTGGCAACAGGGGAACTGCCAGAAATTTGGAAAGCAGCTAACGTAGTCCCGATATACAAGAAAGGGGATAGACAGGAGACATTGAACTACAGGCCAGTGTCCCTAACCTGCATACCATGCAAGCTGATGGAGAAGATTGTGCGAAGAAAGCTAGTGGAACATCTGGAGCGAAAGAACTTTGTAACACAGCATCAACATGGGTTCAGGGATGGCAAGTCCTGCCTCACAGGGTTACTTGAATTCTACGACCAGGCAACAAAAATCAGGCAAGAAAGAGAAGGGTGGGCAGACTGCATATTTTTGGATTGCCAGAACGCCTTTGATACAGTACCACACAAGAGGCTAGTGAAAAAGCTGGAGATGCAGGCTGGAGTGAAAGGTAAGGTACTCCGTTGGATACAGGAGTACCTAAGCAACAGGAGACAACGAGTCAGTGTGAGGGGTGAGGTCTCGGATTGGCGAGACGTTACGAGTGGAGTCCCGCAGGGGTCAGTCCTTGGACCTATACTGTTTCTGATATATGTAAATGATCTCCCAAAGGGTATAGAATCGTTTCTCTCAATGTTTGCCGATGATGCAAAAATTATGAGGAGGATTGAAACAGAGGATGATAGTAGGAGGCTACAAGATGACCTAGATAGACTGAGTGAATGATCCAACAAATGGCTGTTAAAGTTCAACCCGAGTAAATGTAAAGTAATGAAACTAGGCGGTGGAAACAGGAGGCCAGACACAGGATTCAGGATAGGAGATGAAGTACTTAATGAAACGGACAGAGAGAAAGATCTAGGAGTTGATATCACACCAAACCTGTCTCCTGAAGCCCACATAAAAAGAATAACGTCTGCGGCATATGCGAGGCTGGCTAACATCAGAACAGCGTTCAGGAACCTGTGTAAGGAATCATTCAGAATCTTGTACACCACATATGTAAGACCAATCCTGGAGTATGCGGCCCCAGCATGGAGCCCGTACCTTGTCAAGCACAAGACGAAGCTGGAAAAGTTAAAAGGAATGCCACTAGACTAGTCCCAGAACTAAGGGGCATGAGTTACGAGGAAAGGCTGCGGGAAATGCACCTTATGACACTGGAAGACAGAAGAATAAGGGGAGACATGATCACTACCTACAAAATCCTCATGGGAATCGACCGAGTAGACAAGGATAAACTATTCAACACTGGCGGTTCGTGAACAAGGGGACACAGGTGGAAATTGAGTGCCCAGATGAGCCACAGAGATATTAGAAAGAACTTTTTCAGTGTCAGAGTGGTTGCAAATGGAATGCATTAGGCAGTGATGTGGTGGAGGCTGACTCCATACATAGTTTCAAGTGTAAATATGACAGAGCCCAATAGGCTCAGGAACCTGTACACCAGTTGATTGACAGTTGAGAGGCCAGAGCTCAACCCCCGCAAGCACAAATAGGTGAGTACACACACAAATCAATGCACATATTGACTTAAATCAAGTAAATTTTACATTGCTATTCATTTCTAAAAATAAAGTCTAACAATATGACATCAAATATTATTTATCAGCTTTATCTTTGCCCTGTGGTCCCGGGTTCGATCCCAGGCGCCTGCAAGAAACAATGAGCAGAGTTTCTTTCACCCTATGCCCCAGTTACCTAGCAGTAAAATAGGTACCTGGGTGTTAGTCAGCTATCACGGGCTGCTTCCTGGGGGTGGAGGCCTGGTCGAAGACCGGGCCGCGGGGACACTAAAAAAAAAAAAAGCCCCGAAATCATCTCAAGATAACCTCAAGATAACCTGGTCAGGACCCTCATGTGTTAGTTAACTTAGCTTTAGGTCTCCACACTACAGATGGGAGAGACATTCACTGAACGGGTTCACAGGGAGACGACCAAGTCAATCCTATGAAGCTTCCCTATAATGAGAGATTAAAGACCAAAATTCACATTCACAGGACCGACGAAGGATGACCCGACTTTAGACGAAATAAAATATATAAAAAGTGGAAAGTCGAAATATACAGGAAGTGGATATATACTGGAAGTGGAAATATACAGGAAGTGGAAATATACAGGAAGTGGAAATATACAGGAAGTGGAAATATACAGGAAGTGGAAATATACAGGAAGTGGATATATACAGGAAGTGGAAATATACAGGAAGTGGAAATATACAGGAAGTGGAAATATACAGGAAGTGGATATATACAGGAAGTGGATATATACAGGAAGTGGATATATACAGGAAGTGGAAATATACAGGAAGTGGATATATACAGGAAGTGGATATATACAGGAAGTGGATATATACAGGAAGTGGAAATATACAGGAAGTGGAAATATACAGGAAGTGGAAATATACAGGAAGTGGAAATATACAGGAAGTGGAAATATACAGGAAGTGGAAATATACAGGAAGTGGAAATATACAGGAAGTGGATATATACAGGAAGTGGAAATATACAGGAAGTGGATATATACAGGAAGTGGATATATACAGGAAGTGGATATATACAGGAAGTGGAAATATACAGGAAGTGGATATATACAGGAAGTGGATATATACAGGAAGTGGATATATACAGGAAGTGGATATATACAGGAAGTGGATATATACAGGAAGTGGATATATACAGGAAGTGGAAATATACAGGAAGTGGATATATACAGGAAGTGGATATATACAGGAAGTGGAAATATACAGGAAGTGGATATATACAGGAAGTGGATATATACAGGAAGTGGATATATACAGGAAGTGGATATATACAGGAAGTGGATATATACAGGAAGTGGAAATATACAGGAAGTGGATATATACAGGAAGTGGATATATACAGGAAGTGGATATATACAGGAAGTGGATATATACAGGAAGTGGATATATACAGGAAGTGGATATATACAGGAAGTGGATATATACAGGAAGTGGATATATACTGGAAAGAAATGAGTAATTGGAAAAAAGTTCTTGATTTAAGGAACCAATTACCTAGTAACATGATAGACGGGTGACTCCTCCCACGTAGTAATCAATGACTCCTCCCACGTAGTAATCAATGACTCCTCCCACGTAGTAATCAATGACTCCTCCCACGTAGTAATCAATGACTCCTCCCACGTAGTAATCAATGACTCCTCCCACGTAGTAATCAATGACTCCTCCCACGTAGTAAACAATGACTCCTCCCACGTAGTAAACAATGACTCCTCCCACGTAGTAATCAATGACTCCTCCCACGTAGTAATCAATGACTCCTCC